>NW_022681442.1:1630000-1812500 GCF_009764315.1 Trachypithecus francoisi | reverse complement strand
TGTCACCCTTTCTCGATGTGCCTGGGACTAGGGCAGAGATGGTTAGTCTTAGGAGAGCTAGATGTGCCGGCTGCCCCTGCCTGCCATGGCTCCCACGTTGTGGCCAGGACTTTTTCTGGCAGTGTGACTGGCCAAGGGCCGCAGTCCTGGTCACATTCCACTGGGGACAGAGTGTGCAAGGGGCTGATCTGAAGATCCAGCTGGAACCTGGGGAGCCACAGGATCCTGGGGATCCCCTTTGGCTGTACCCCATGCCTCTGTATTTGCTCCCACATGCTGTCTGATTTCTTGGGATGGTCTGGACACCTCTGTTCCCAGCATCTCCTTAACACCCTCCCTGCAGCCCCTTGGCCTGTGTCCAGTGGGCCCCGGCCTGGAGGCTCCCGCCCCTAGTAGCTCAGGTCCCATCTTGGCCTCAGCCTTCCCTTAGGTGCTTGTTTCTCCAGTACCTGCAGCACCGGCGTTTCTAGATCGCATTCTTTATGCATTAATTAGTAATGTGGTGGTCCCTGGTGACTAATAAGCTAAAGAAAGAACTAGTGTGAGTGAATTTCTTTAAAGGTCATTTGGCTCTAGGAAAACCTTTTTTTTAAGGAAAAAAAGCATTTTATAGAAATGTTCAATGGCAAAGTCAAATGTAAAGTATTACATGGTTTTTACTATAGCGAACAAATTGCCCGTTTTTACTCCGTTTATGTCTTCATCCACTACATTTAGCCAGATATATTTGTCTACCTAATTTTCTGCAAACTGAAAGACATCATCCCCCAGTGTGAAAACACCAAGGGTTATATGATGGTAATGATAGCTCACGAGGGGGAAAATGTTGCCTATAGAATCCATACAGCCAGTTTGCGTGAGAGAACGTGCTCGTCCCGGCTCTGTTGGATTGTTTCCACAGATGGTTTTCATTTCGTATTTGGTTTGATAAGACACAATTCACCCATCAAAAGGAAGAAACGGCCCTGCAGTGTGTGAATTCTTCACTGGAGAGCATGTGCTAGTTAAAAAGAAAGAAAAAATATCTTAATCCAATTTCTGAGCTGTGCTGATCCCAAATTGAACTGAATTTCCATTAATAACTCAACCTAAAAATCCTTTAGTTGTTCTCTGGGGGCTGGAAACATAGAGGCCGGTGGCATGGTGGCGTTCAGTGTTGGCCAGGGCCACTCGCTTCACCCAAGTGTTGGGCCTGCACACTGAGTGCCCGAGAGGAAAGGCTCTGGGAAGGCTGCTGTCGGAAGTCGGGTTTGTGGGATCGTGTGTAGGAGCAGATGTGGAGGGGCTTGTGTGAATGGGGGAGCTATGAAACCAGGACTGAAGACAATAGAAAGGACCTCTGGGAGACAGGGCCCTGGCCTGCCCTGTGCTTCCCCGCTGCTTGGGGGGCTGGCCGGCCTCGCGGGGAACACTCTCGTCTCCCAGCCAGGTTTCAGGACTGCGAGGCTCGGCATCCTTGCTCTGGCCCCGGTAGCCCCCGAGCGGAGACGCTGGAGTTCCAGTAGAGTGGAGAGAAAAGTGTCTTTGACAGCAAGGTGAGCTGCCTGCCTGCACGGTGGGTCGCCTGGGTGATTCAGGCCCCCTTCCTGGAAGGCGAAAGGAGGGGCGCGTTTCTGACCTCCTGAGGGAACAGAGGAGTCTGGAGAGGGAAGATTCTAGTATGTGCGTGCACCCATGCGAAGGCTTTCAAAGGCCTGAGAGCAGACTTCCGAGCTGATCACAAAGTTGAAGGTGGGAGGAGGGAAGCAAGAGAGCATCAGCACTCAGAGTCCCCAGAAGTGGTCATGTGACACGGTGCTGTCCCCCGCAGTGGCTGCTGCTGTCTGTGCCTACTGTTTGGGGGCTTCTGCAGGAGAGGACCCTGTCCTCCGCAAGACAGCTGCTGGAGAGTCAGCTGGTGCCGGATGGCCTGCCGGCCTGTATCTGTGAGACCTCAGTGCCTGCTGGATTCCCTGCCGTGCAGGGCTCACCCACAGGGTGACGTGCGGGACCCGCCCAAGTGGGCCCCTGCACCCATGCAGCTGTGTCCTCAGTCTCCACTGTCCTGAATATTTGCTGTGTTCCTCCTGGTAGGATCCCTGATGTTTTGGGACTGTGCTGGCAGCTCTGTCTTCAAGTTCCTTCCCAAGCGGTATGGGCTGAGGACGCCAGCAGAATGCCCGCCCTAGGACACGGATCCACTGGCTCTCGGGATCCTTCCAGGGTTGACTGAGACTGATCTTGTCCCAGAATGCTTCGTCACCCAGTCGGCTGTGACAAAAGAGAAACGTGGACCAGGTTATACACAGCCTTTCCTTGTCTTTATTTCTAGACACCCTTGAAACATCAAGACTCTGCTCCACTGAACTGCATGTCCTGTTATTAATAAGCAGTTCTCATTCTGTCATCGAGCCTGCTCTGGAGTTAACTTTCAAATAATCTGAACTAAAAGTTTAAATCATATAGGCTTTGAAAATTAGTATCCCTAAGTCTCTGTCCTTTTGTATTTGAAAACATTGATCATTTTTCACCCCCTCAGGATGGCCAGTGTCTTGTGGATTTATTGCTAACAGTAACTGCTCAGTTTCACACCTATCCTGAAACCATTTGACGTGATCCTGTAATTGCAGTGTGTGTGTATTACTAGTCAAGGCTGTTCCCTCCACAAAACATTGAGTGGCCCCCAGGCCAAGGTGCTGCACAGATGGCCCATATGGGAGGGGTAATGCCTGCAAACCCGACCCTGGTCACCGATGGAGTGGCCTCACGTGGCCTTCCTGATGGTGGCCCTTGACTGTGGTCAGCAGTGGACTGGCCCACCCGATGAGATGTCTCAGGCAGCTTGCAAGATTACATCATGTGATGGGCAGTGCCTCTGCTGAACAAGAAAGACACAGGGAACACAGTGTGGTGGCCGTCACAGCCTTCTGGGAAGGCTATTTTTGCATCATTGAGGCCCCACAGCCCAGGGTGTTTGGGACGAAGGGCACAGATTTCCAGATGTGAAGTGTCAGGTGGGCTAGGGGCAGGTGAGACATGAGGAGGACCCTGTGCTGGGGATGAGAGGAGAACAGCCCTGCAGTCTTGGGGCCAGGTAGACCCACCTTTGGGGATGCGGGGAGAACCGGGCGGCCTTCAGAGACCCCTGCTTGGAGACCCCACCGCCCCCTTGACAAGACTGTGGCCTGTGCTGGGCACAGCTGGCCCAGAGCGAGGTCCATGCCCTACTACTGCACCCTCCACGCCTGTCTGCCCTTGCCCACCCCAGTGGCTGCCTCGCTGACCCCCACTTTGGTGTTGGCATAGCTGTGCTGATACGGATGCAGGTGGGAAGCTGGATGGTGAGGTAACCCACCTGTGGTTTGGGATCCGAGAAGACGGCAAGACCTCAGCTTCATCAGAAGAGAGACCTGAAGATCCATGCTGGGGAAGGGTGATGATGGAGAGGGGTACAGGGCGTGAAGCAGGTGCCTGGGCAGGGCACAGAGACAGGACTGGTCCTGGAGGACCTGCAGGCAGGGTCGGGCACCTGCCGCACTCTCCCATGTCTTTGAAGCCTCTTGTGGTAGAAGAGAAGATGCTCAGATTTTATCTTCTGTTCCTTAGTGTGTAGTTTGGTGTTGTGTTAAGTGGATAGAAATTGAATACCACTGCTCACTCTGAGCCTGCATCCTTTAACCGTCACCATGAACCTCAGATTGAGACACCAGCCTCAGCGAGGGCAGAGATGGGGCATTCCCCATTCCCACTGGCTGCATGGGGGGCCGTGAGGGACCTGCTGCCTGGAGCACAGGGCCTGTGTGAGTGGGTTAGCCCCTGGAGAGATGGGAGGAGGCAGGGGTGTGCAAGCCTCTTGAGGTGCAAGGAGGGTGGCCGGGGGTTTTGGGAAGCTTGTCTGGCCGCAGCAGGCAGGACAAGGGCCCCCTCCTGCCCGTACCTGTACCTTAGGCCCTTTGTCATGACACATGACACCAGATGGTGGGCGGCTGTATGGGCATTTGGAATGTGATGGCACAGGCCACAGTGGGTCACTTGTTTTTACAAATGCCTAAGAAGAAAACCAACTATTCTTCCAACTCAGAGAAGTGGGATTTCCCATTGAAAATCAGTGGGAATCTCATATAATGGTCTTTGCAAATTCCTTGCAAAGGAAGTGTCCATAGAGCAGCATCGGGAGGAAGCCGTGCAGGCTCAGCGGAGAGGGTGGCTGCTGCGCCCTCATCCCTGGTGTGCCACAGAGAGGGAGCCTGCCCGGCCTGGGAGCCTGCTAGCAGTACCCGGGCTCATCCTCGCTGGGAAGGCCAGGGAGAAGCCCTGTGCTGAGAGAGGCTACCAAGGTGGCTCCTGGTTTAAGGACATTTGTGCATCCACACGGAGGTATGCATGGAAAGCACTGCGGCCATTCCCAGCCAGTGTAGAGGTGGGATACAGTCCCGTGGGGGCCCGGCGGAGGGCCTGGGCAGATGCAGGACTGCGTACTGCCATGGTTTCCTGTGTGTCTGCCAGGAGAGAAGACCCGAGCAGCCTCGCTGGTCTGGTGTGGAGGGGCCGCCTCTGAGCATGCGGAGAAGTGGTTTTCATGGCTGCAAGTCAATGTTTATCTGTCTTTAGACTCAGCTAAAGACACATTTCTTTCACAAATTACCATTTTTAAAACCCATTAAGGTCTGATTTTCCAAGGCGCTGATCCTGACGCTTCTAGGGGGCTTCATCCTAGAGGCTGGTGGGGAGGGCAGGAAAATCTTCCCCGTTGAGTTTTAAACGTCCAGACCTTTGTTGTCTCCTTTTGACCCTTGTGGGAGAGCTTCATGGCTTCTGTGCATGTTCATGTGTGACTCGCCCAGCTGAGTGACTGGCCTAAACAAACACAGATGAGCTTGTAAAACACTTTGTAATCCCTTGAAAAGGAGAAAAGTATAAATATAAATCACTGTTTAACAGTGAAGGCAGGAAGGGAACTGTTTCTCAATATAGCTGTGGGCTGTCGTGATGTGAGCAGAAGGGAATTTCACTTTGGATGGATTTGGGTTTTCTCTTTATGCTCATGCGCTCTAAATCTTGCAAAAGCACATGGGAAGCACACAGCGCATGCATTTCTGGATGAAACGCACAGTTTTCATATAGAGCAGGCACTGACTTTGCACTGAAAGAGTGTGGATGAGAGGGTTCCATGTGTTTCAATAAACCGGCAACAGCAGTCCCAGATAGCTCAGCCGGGCAGCAGTCAGAGGTGCCCTGGCCCAGGGATTGAGCTCAGATCTCAGAAGGGTCAGCTGGCCAAGCTCTTCACCGGACAGCCCCTGAATTAACGAGACACATCGCAGATGCAGACTGTTGATTCCAGGGAACCCAGGCGAAAGGCCAAGGAGAATTCAAGTAGTCGGTGGCGGTGCCCCTCCTGGAGTCCCTTCAGGACTACGGCACTGCTGTTCTACATAGGCTGTTACCCAGGACTTGTCTTCCGGGGAGTCTGGACTGCAGTCGGGAGGTGACAAACATCACATCCATGGCATGAGGGCAGCAAGACCCCCTCTCTCCGGAAGCAGCTGTGGCCACTGTCTGCCCAGCGAACACAGGCTTCAGCCCTGAGCATGGGAGGGCTCCTGGTTGGGCATCTCCGTGGGAGCTCCCTGGTACTGCCTCCTGCAGGGTGAGGAGGGGTGGGGCCTACTTCCAGGGCTCTGGAAGCAGCATCAGCACATCCTTTCTGGTGTGAACCCCAAATCTCCGAGATGGTCTCAGTTAATTTAGAAAGTTTATTTTGCCAAGATGAAGGACATGTGCCCGTGACCCAGCCTCAGGAGGTCCTGACGACGTCCCCCCGGTGGTCGGGGCACAGCTTGATTTTATACATTTTATAGAGACGTGAGACATCAATCAATATGTCCAAGAAGTACATTGGTTCTGTCCAGAAAGGTGGGGACAACTCAAAGCAGGGAGAGGGCTTCCAGGTCACAGGTAGGTGAGAGTCAAGTGGTTGCACAGAGTTGCTGATAAGCCTCTCCAAAGGAGGCAATCGGAGATGTCTTTCTCAGTGAGCAGAGGGATGGCTTTGAACAGAACGGGAGGCAGGTTGGCCCTGAGCAGTTTCCGGCTTGACTTTCCGCTTTAGCTTAGTCATTTTGGGGCCCCAAGATTTTCCTTTCATGCTGGGAGGAGGGTTTTTCCACACCTCTCAGACCCAACTCTTAGGCTTCTTAACCCAAAATAACTTCCATGCAGAAGACGGCAAAAATAGTGTGCTTCATTTTCTAAGACACCTAAAGCTACCACAATGTCTGCGAGTTAGGTGAGCTCTGTGAATTAGGCTAGGGATTTGCAACCACTTAGCAAATTCTAAGTAGCTGTAGGAGATCCCATAGACTGCAAATCATGTTTCATTTGGGGACAGATGCCCTGTCCTGGGGATTTAAGTGTGTTTGCCTGCCCAGAGTTGACACAGATGACTGTCCCTGGAGCTTCCTTTCCTCCTGCTGGTATTAAGGGCTTCGAATTATTGGGATTTTCCTACCCGTCTGACACATTCCATTGAAAATTCAGGAATACGCATGTATGTGACTATTTATTGGCAAGTAATTGTGAAATAGGCCAGAGACCTACCAGCTTCCTTTGATTAATGTAAATACTTAGCAAGGACCTCCTGTGTTCTAGGGATTGTGGGGGGTGGGCAACAAACAAACCAGATAAACCCTGCCCTAAGGCACCCCTTGTCTTGTCTGGGGGTGGAGATGGGGCAGGCCTGAGGCAGAAGAAACAGGTAAAATACACTTCAAAGCCAGGTGCTGGTCAGTGTCTTGGAGAATTCTAAAGTAGGGAGGAGGGATGGGGTGAGTTTTAAATGTGGTGATTGCTGAGGAAATGGCCTCTGACAGCCTGGAGGAGGAGCTGGAGCTGGGGGGACAGGCTGGTCAGCCCCTCCACCACACACACACGCACACCCCGAAGGACCCACAAGGACTGCAGTCTCTTGGCATGTGCAGAGTCATCACACTGACCTCTAGCAGTGTGACCTGACTTCGTGAGGCCCCCGTTGTCATGGAGATGCTGGGAACAGGAGTATTTGCCACCCTCTAGTGAGGAGCCCCCATCCCATGAGTGCGAAGCCTGAACCGGCCCTTCCCTAATTGGCACCTCTATCCTATTTTCTTCGGCTGACGAAATTCTCGTAAATGTATATTTAATGTGGTGTTGAGATTGGTAGTTCCCCCCATCCCCCAAAGATCATCAAATCTCTGGGGGGTCTTTCAAAACCTAAAGGTGATCTCCCTGGTCCTATTATGCTGTTTTGTTTTTGCTGCTTTTCTTTTTCTTGAAAGACCTAATTGTGGAGTTTTTTTCCCCCTTCTGTGAATCCCAAGTAAGGAACTAAAATGGAAGACGGACTTCTGGCTCTGGCTGTAGCAGATGGGATAATTCTACAGGTGATTGCCCTGGAGGTCTGCAAGGGAGGGAGAGCGGCACTGTTAGACTAACACAGCTCCATTATTGACTAATGACGAACAGCGTCGCCTTGCCACGCCACCTTAAAACAGACACAGGGATTTGCTACTCTATTTGTTTTATAAAATATGCATTGAGAGCAACACCAAAATGCTGAATGACAAGTGACCCTCAGAGCCCATGTTGGCTTGCCAGTATTTCTTAGAGACTTATTTGATTCTAATTCAGTAGGATTTTTAACCCCGACATTTTGAAATCTTGCTTTGAAAGTCCATGTTATTCCCATTACCATCAGTGAGTTTTTCACATATCTAAATATCTAATACCGTGCTTTGAGAGTTGAAGCCCAGCCTGCTCTTTAAAACGAGGGAGCCCACCACATCCTGGAGTTCTGCAGTGATGTGACATGTCCTGGAAGAAATTATCTTTCAAGAAAGTAAGTTTAGCTGATTGAAATGAAATTAACACCACATTTCTATGTCATAATGTATTAACCTGATTGGCTAGCTGGATGCCAGCCTGTGTTTACAAACATCCTGAAGCCTAGATGGCCCCTTCCTCAGTGTCCTTAACTGCTGTTCTCGCCCTTAACTCTCGTGCCCAACCCTAACGCTGAAAACGCCCCCTGTAGGCTACCGTAAGTTGTAGCATTCGAGGCCTCCCAGGTGTCGCTGGAATTCCTTGTATACATTTTAGCTTCATCTGTGGCATAGGTACAATTTAATGTTATCTTAATGCACTTGTTTTGGATTTTGTGGTTGCAACCGTAACAACAAAAATCCTTCGTTTTGATGACTTCATGTTGTTTCAGGAGATACTCGAGGCCAGGCGCAGTGGCTCACGCCTGTAATCCCAACATTTTGGGAGGCCGAGGTGGATGGATTACCTGAGGTCAGGAGTTCGAGACCAGCCGGGCCAACACAATGAAACCCCGTCCCTACTAAAAATACAAAAATTACCTGGGCGTGGTGGTGCATGCCTGTAGTCTCAGCTACTCGGGAGGCTGAGGCAGGAGAATTGCTTGAAGCTGGGAGGCAGAGGTTGCAGTGAGCCGAGATCGCACCACTGCACTCCAGCCTGGGTGGCAGAGCAAGACTCCCTGTCTTAAAAAAAAAAAAAAAAAAGATACTCCGATGTAGCTGTCTCTGCCTTGGTTGTTTTCCAAATGCGTTTGTTTGAAGATAGAACAGATCCTCCCTGTATCCACGGCATAAGGGAGTTAGGCAAACTCTCCAGAGAGTGCAGGCCATTGTACCTGCTCATGAGAACAGACGTGAAAGTCACACAGCATGCATATTAGTTCTGAGGCTACTAGCATTATTATTTAATGATGAATGAGGGTGTGAAATTTTGAAGAGCAGTTTAGCCTGAAAATATTCCATGAGTAGCTGCCAGGAAAGCTTTTCTGGAACAGTATTAAACTTCAGAAAAAGTGTTGTGAAATTTATAGACTGACACAAAACAGAAGTACAAGTCTAAATTGAACCAAAGTCCTCCTTAAAGATTGAAATTGAGTAATGGCGAATGCCCAGCACCTGATGTTTGGGCACGGGGGATGGGGCGTAGGGTCGTCAGCCGAATATCCCTGCCCCACTCCCGAGCTCTCTATGGTATTGTAGATGCTGGAAGATGAGGCCGTGTTTTCTCTTTCATCACCTGTACAGTGAAGGATTTGCGTGGTCTTTGGTGCTTTTCTTCTAAATAATGAACAATTATTTCGTGCGACATTTTGGTTTTTTACTGCCAATTCCAACAACCATTTGTCTTTTCAGAACTAAGTTTATAACTTCCTCTTTCTGTCTTGTCGCTTTTACCCCATTCTGATTTTTCATCTCACTGCCAATTGTGGTTTCGTTTCTGAGCACTCATTTATTAATCCTTCGTTTTCATTTCCCAGAACACGTGCTGGTGTAAATCTTTTTGCAGTTGAAGTATTACATTAACCTTTTTGATAGCATGGGGTGGTATCGTGGCGGATGGGCGAGTGCTGTTCGCCTGTGGTCTGTCTCAGGGGTTCTAGTTGGAAGGCGTCCTGCAGCCATTTCTTCAGAGGCTAAGGTGTGGGGGAGCACCTTGGGGAGGAAGAAAACATAGTTTCTACCCTTACGAAACTGATACCCCATCACACCCCATCAAACTTGAGATTAAAACAGAGAAAAAACACCCAAGAACCTACAGAGCCCTGCAGAGAGGCCTTGGGACCTCTGACAGAGTCAGCGGGGAGTCCGCTGGGAAGGGCGGCTTTTCTGTCCGGGCAGCCTTCCTTCCTCTTCAGCATGCTGAGGGGCATGGAGCACTCCACCATTATCTGAATTGATTCCATCTTTCTCTCCTGCCTCTGCTGTGGGTTTCCATAATGTGAAATTAATGCATTGCTTAGGTTAGGGGGAGCAACCCCTCAGAAATATGCACAGACTTCAAGGGAGACGTTTTCTTTTCACAGAGAGGAAGATCCCCACCCCCAACACACACACATATACACACACACACACACACACACACACAAAAGCACATGCACATCACACGCACATGCACGGTTTGCGTAGTCAGAGGAGGGCGTATCTCTTTCTGGGGAATGTTTGTATGTCACTGTTGATTTTACATTGTTTTTCCTTTTTGACTTGAAAATTTTTAAAGTAACACAAATTTATTATTTAAAAAACTTCAACTGTAGAAGTACAGCCATAAAATCCTCTTTCCAGAAGCAATCAATCTTAGTCCTTTGGAATGCAACCTTATAAATCTGTTTTTGTTGTAAATATACTTCCCCATTCTTACCTGCCTTTACCTGAAAAGTACATAGTATATTCTTTTGTGAGTAGGACTTTAACTTCCTAATATATCATAAGCTTTCCATAACTGTTTCTGTATTATGGATTACTGTAATTTATTAACTCTTCCCACTTGGAGTGGAAATTTAGTTTATTTCCAACTTTTTTTTTTTGCTTTTATGGTGTTATGAACATTTGTGTATGTCTGTATTTCTGTGCTATGTGCAAGTATTTCTGTGGGATAGATGTCTAGGAGAGGAATTGTTTGGCCGAAGGGCATACACATTTAAAATGCATGGGTGCAGCCCAGAACCCCCTCATAAGGCTGTACCAGCTCATACTCTGAGCGGTAATAAAGACGCATCCATTTCTCACACCACTGCAAACAGAGGATTTCTAAAATGACTTTTTATTTTTTCAAAAAGCTTACATTTGACAACTGTTGATGTTCAACTTTTTGTGTTTATTAGCCAATTATATTTTCTTCTCCTTTGATTTACTTACACATATTCTTTGCTTTTTTCCGTTGTTTCTTTTTATTTTAGTAACTCTACAGTATGGCTACTAGTCCTTTGTCTAACAAGTTATACATATCTTAGTCTAGTCTCTTCTCTTAGCAGTTTAGTGGTGTCTTTTAGTCATGCTGGAGTTTTAAACTTTCCCACAGTTGAATCTGACCAATGCATTTATTGGAGTGTCCAGTTTTGAGTCCTGCTTTGAAGCACCATTACCACTGTAAGATTTCAAAAAAGGATTATCTTGACTTACGATTTTGTTTTAATATTTTTAATTTACTGGTAATTTGCTTTCGTGTGACCTGAGACATGATCTGACGTAAGGTTTTTCTCCATAGATGGTTTTTCTACACCCTTTCCATAGGCTTTATTGTCATCTACTCTCATCACTGAAATGCCTCCTTCGTCTTGTTCTGACCTCACGTGCGTGTGGATCTAGAAACAGGCTCTGTTCCGTCCATTGCTATCCCTGGGCCCGCTCTTCCCTGATAGGAATTGGCTCTGCAGACAGTTCCACATGTAGAGGATGTGTCCTTTTTCATTCTTGTTTGTAAATGAGAGTGGGGGTGGGGACACGGGAAGTAGGATCGTAAACAAATAGTCTGACAGAACAGGGATAATAAAAATTTAAAAAAAGAGGGGTTGGGGGAAGTAGAATAAGATCACGGCCTGTTGTATGGGTCATAGGTAGGAGTCAAAGGAAACTATTTCAAGCTCACAGACCAGGAAGTGGAAGCTTAGGCAAGGAAAAAAAGGAATTAAAATAGGGTGACCAGTCATCCCAGCTCGCCTGGGACTGAGGGGTCTCCCAGGACACGGAACTTTCTGTTTTAACACTGGGAAAATCCTGGGTAAACTGGGACAAGTTGGTCATCCTAGATTACAGACACTATAAAAGATATATACACGAAGATACCACTAGAATAAAAACACTTTAGAAATATTAACCTAAAAGAAAAAGCAAAGCAGACTAAGCAGAGAGACACAGTAAACCTCACTGTAATTGCAGCATCAGCCAACAAGACAAAGCGGAAGCTGTGTCAGGAACTGTCAGGGGGCTTAGCTGCTTCTGGAAGTGAAATTTCACGTTGGCTTGGTAAGGCAGTGCGTAGCTCAGCACGTGTGAGCAGCACACCTGAAACACAGTGATTCACGGGGGAAGGACAAAGGGGTGGGCGGTGATTAATCAGGCAAATGAAACCACAGGGAAGCAGGGGTTGCCATCTTGGGATTAGACCAAGCAGAAATCAGGCTAAAAAGGCATTATCAGAGACAAATGAGAACACCTTAAAATGCTAAAAGTCACACTCATAATGAAGATAAAACCCATGTAACACAGAAACCACCTGTATAAAGCAGAACCTACAGCATATACAAAGAGAAATAGCAACATGGAAATGTTCAGAGATTTAACACACCATTACACTGAGACCTTGTCTCAGTACAAGACAGGTCAAGCGGCCACAAGAAAGGAATGATACAGGAGATCCAAACAACCTATCCCATCACAGATACATACTGAAATGAAATGCATTCGCTGAGTAGAAAATACATCTTTTTCTCATCACACATGGAATATTTACAAAAGCTTATCAAAAATTAGGTTACAAAGAAAAGTTTCATAAAAGAATTTTTACAATCAACATTCTCTGATCACAGTGCAATAAAACTATACATTGTTAACAAAAACAAGGCCCATCCACCTAGAAACTTAAAACTTATTCTTGAATGAAAGTATAAATATAAACCAACATAATAGAATGTCTGTAAAATAATAACTCTGTGTATCAAAGGCATAGTTAATGCAATGCTTAGAGAATTCATGACTGTAGACACATATATCAGTAAAAATGTGGGAAGAAAAATAAATGGAATTAATACCAAACTCAGAAAACTATGAAAAATTAAAAGGGAAGCCAAAAAAAAGTATAGGAGAGGAAATAATGGAAGCAGAAAATAATGAAGTAGAGAAGGAAAAAGCATTTATTTAATCAATCAAATTCTAGTTTCTTTGAAAAAAAAATTAAACAGACAAATCATTAGTTATTTTATTCAAGGAAAAAATGGGGAAACACAAATATATAAAATGAGAATGACAACAGGGAAATAAGTATTGATACAGAAGTTTTTAAAAAGCACAAGAGACTAATTTGCAAATAAATATGAAAACATTCTTGAAGTGCATAATTAGGAAAAATCCAGTTTTAGCAAAATTAACCCCAGTAGAGATAGAAAGCTTAAATAAACCAATTTACATGGAAGAAATAGAGAACATTTTCAAAGAACTACCTCACAAAATGGGTCTAGTCCCAGTTGCTTTCACAGGGGAATTCTAGTAAATCTTTTGTGTAGATGATTCTAATGATACATAAATTGTTTAAAAGCATAAGAAATGAAGGGAAACATCCCATATTCTTTTTTTTTTTTTTTTTTTTGAGACGGAGTCTCACTCTGTTGCCCAGACTGGAGTGCAGTGGCATGATCTCAGCTCACTGCAAGCTCCACCTCCTGGGTTCATGCCATTCTCCTGCCTCAGCCTCCCGAGTAGCTGGGACTACAGGTGCCCGCCACCACACCTGACTTATTTTTTGTATTTTTAGTAGAGACGGGGTTTCACCGTGTTAGCCAGAATGGTCTCGATCTCTTGACCTCGCCATCCACCACCTCGGCCTCCCAAAGTGATGGGATTACAGGCATGAGCAACCGTGCCCGGCCATGTCCCATATTTTTTAAGAAGCAAGTATAAATTGAAAACTAAACTTGATAAAGATAGTATATTATAAAGAAAATAAAAACTAATCTCACATGGGAATATTGATGCAGAAATCCTAACTAATGTTAGTGAATAGATTCCGACACCTCATTAGTAGTATAATATACCTCAACAAATATACCATTTCTATGCCCAGGAATGCAAGGGTAGTTTGGTATTAGGAAATCTGTTCATTGCGTTGCAGATGAATACTATAATCATGCAAAAAGGAAGGAAAAAAGTACCAGTACAAGTAAATTAAACACTGTACTCTGATGACATGTACTCAATTGTAGGAGGAAAACTACAAATATTCTTCTTAATAACTTTGTTTTTCATAGTGGTGTGAAATTATTTCATGTGTATGTAGATTGAGAAAATGACTAAGTGTGTTGATGTTTGGGAACACCCCCTGTGAAGAAGAGGGACAATGATGCGGAATGGGGGTCAAGAAGGAAGAAGTTGGTGCAGTTGGCTTGGAATCAGCACCATCTGTATGGACTCATTATTTCTCAAACATGCACATATGTTCTTCCAGCTCTAGCTAGAACTAAAAAGGCCTAGAGGCAGTAATACCCCAGTCACAAAGAACACACCCAGTTCACAGTCTTATTTCCAAAATACCATGCACCACTGAAAGGATCTTGTGCAACTTGGAGAAATGGCTGATTCCAGAATGAGGGCAGCAAAGACACAAAAGGAGCCTATAACAAGAAGAATGTGATAAGGAGGATGAGAAGGAAGAATACAAAATGAGCCCAGAATTAGCGGTGGGGAGGAGAAGCCAGTTTTTAAAATGGGCAAAACATTGGACCAGGCACTTCGCCAAAGAACGCATATAAATGGAAGATAAGCATGTGAAAATACACTCAACGTCTTTGCCCTTAGCAAAGGAAAACTAAAACCACAAGGAGATTCCACCACATGCTTATTAGAATGGCTACAGTGAACTGACAATGCCAAGTGCTGATGAAGTTGATGAAGTTGCAGAGCAGCCGGAGTCCATTGCGGGCGAAAATGCTCAGTTACGGCTGTCAAGGTGACAGTCGGGCAGGTTTAAAAAATAAAGTTGAACATACACTTACCGTATGGCGCAGAAATCTGACTTAAATGTTTACTCAGGTGAACAAAAACAGATACCCACGCACTCCCTCACTCCCTCACTCCCTGACTCTTCACCCACGCACCCACTCAACCAACCACTCGTTCACTCACTCACCCCTCCACGTACCCACTCCACTCCCCCACCCATCCTCTCCCCTCTCCCAACTCTCTCTCTCTCACACACACACACACACACACACACACACACACACTCACACACTGCAGTGGCTTTACTCAGTGTCTCTCCAAGCCTTAAACAGCCATTCCCTCACTTGGAGAACTGAGTAAGTAGATAAGCCGCAGTTCATCCGTACCGTGCAGTTCATATCAGCCCTGAGAAAGGAGCCGACAGTTGATACATACAACATCACGAATGACTCTCAAGGCATTATGCATTTGATAGGGAAAGAAGCCAGACGCTGAGATGACGTGATGATGTTACTCCACTTACAGGACTGACTGTGGGAGGCAAAACCACTGGGACAGCAAATCAGTGGTTGCGAGGGGTGGGATTGAGGGGGAGAGAGGTCGCCTATAAAGGGCCACAGGAATTACTTGGTATGATGGAACTCTGACTTGATCTTAGTGATGGTCATGTGACTCTAGGTGTTTGTCAAAACTTACAGAACTAAACACCAACAAGGGTGAGTTTCACTTTATGTAAAAAATGTTAATGTCCTGAAAGACAAAGGCTGTAAAACTGTTCCAGCTTGAGGGAGACTGAAGAAACATGACGACTGAACACAGTGTGTGAGCCTGTACTCCAGGGAAAGTGTACTGTGGGGGAGACGTAATTGGGACAATTGACAAAATTGGCTGTGGATTATGTTAGATAAAAGCACTGTGTTGATGTAGAATTTCCTCAGTTTGACAACTGTACTGTATTATGGTTACCTAAGAGAATATTCTTTTTCTTAGGAAATAAGATGTGTGATATACACACAATAACTCTGAAATGGTTCACACCAACAAATAATAATGTATGTGTGGGGAGGGAGGGGGAGAGAAAGAGAAAACAGTGGAAAGATGGTAAAAACAGGTGAATCCGGGTAAAGAATATACCGGTGTTCTCTGTATTCTTGTCACTTTTCTGTAAGTTTGAAGTCATTTGAAGCAAATTTTAACTATTTCAATGTTCTTGCTCATGTATCTTTTTCCATGCTTTTAGAATACATTTGTCAACTTTCACGTTTTAAAAATCCAGTTATAGTTTTGATTCAGGGTGTATTCACTATGTGCATTAATTTGGGATCACAATGAATTTGTGTTAATTTTGAGAAAATTTATATTTTGGATATTTTCCTACCTAGGAATATGCTGTTTTTTCACTTATTCAGCACTTTTTTAATGTCTTTCCATAAAATTTTATACTGTGAGCCATAGAACTCATATTTTTTTGCTAAGTTTAGTCATATATATTTTTTAACATTTGTTTTATAAATGAGCTCTTTTTGCCTCATTGAAATTACTAATTTATTATTTCTGAAATACAGAAAAGCTGTTGACTTTTATATTTGGGCATTCTGCTAAATTCTCTTATTAGTTCTAACATCAGTTTATTCTCTTTAACTTTCTCAAATAATACCTGGAAGTAATGACAATTTTATTTTTTCCTTCCTAGTATTTTTATCTGTTATTTCTTCATCTTGTCATGTGTTGACCAGAACCTAGACAACAATGCTGAAAGTAGTGATACTGTTGATGGGATGTGCCTACCCAACAGTTGTAGTAGTTTGTGTTTGTAATGTTTACTACTTATGGAACGTAAGGTAATTAACAGGTGATTGCTGGAAGTTCTTGGCTTGGTCCCCACACCTGAGAAGCATTTATGATTTACTGAAAACCAGCACATGTTGAAAGCTTCCCAGCCTCACATAATTGAGATTCATTTGGACTGTCATATTGCCAAAAACGTACTCAAGCCCTGAAATTGTATCCATACCGTCTTGGGAATCAGTTTTTGAAGTGTCACCCGTTGTTTCTAACCGTTTTTGTTATGAAGATAATACATATGGAGAGAAGCGCCTGCAATGAATCTTTGTGTAAACATCATGCAGATCAGGAGACAAACCATGGTGGCCCCTCAGAACTCTGCTTTGTGTTTCCTCCCATCTTTTGCTGCTGCTGCTCCCAGAGGTAACCCTATTCAGACTTTTCTGGGTTTTCTTAGTAATCAATTTCTAAACCAGTCATTCCTGGGAGAGTCTTTTCTCTCCCATAAGAACATGAAGATATTCTCCTATGTTTTGTAGACTATAGGTTGGCAAACTTTTTTCTGTAAAGGACTAAGCAGTAAATATTTTAAGCTTTGTGGACCACAGATAGTCTCTGCTACATATTCATCTTTTTTTTTAAGAGTAACCTTTAGAAGTATAAAAATCATTCTTAGATTCTGGGCCACAGTTGGTCTGCAGGCTGTGGTTTGCCTGTTCCTGTTCTAGAAGTTACAGTTATTTGCTCCCACATTTACAGTTATGATTTCATTGCAGTTGGTTTTGTTTTTTGTTGTTTGGGTTTATGGCAGGAGATATGGGCCATCTCTAAATGGATATTTATTCATGTTGAGAAGTCCATTCATTCCCCATGTCTGTGCAGTGAACCCTTTGTCACAAGTGAAATGAGTCTGTTTCTCAGTTGTCTATTTCATTTTATTGTCCTATTTGTTTATTCTCCCACCATACCACACTACTTTAATTATTGTAGCTTTATAACAAATTTTCATATCTAGTAGAGAAAGTACTTCATTTGTTCTTTTTACAACTGTCTTGATTATTCTTGGTTAAGACATTTCCATTAGTGTATAAATGAATGAGTTTGTCACATTTCAGTTTCAGAGTAATTTTTAAAAGAACTTTTTCTTTTTGAAATGTAGAGAAAGTTTTTAAAAAATCTTTTTCTTTTTGAAATTGTAGAGAAACATTTCTACAATTTTGAGTCATCAAATCGGTGAACATATTATAGTCCTCCGTTTGTTGAAGTTGTCTTAATTTTTCTCAATCATGACTTAAAGCTTTTCCCTACAGAAGTCTTGCATACATTTTATTGGATTTATTATTAGGTAGATGAATATTTAAATATATATAATCTATTGTGTTATGCATTTATTAATTGGCAGTGCTTCCTTAAATGTTTGTTGGAGCAGGCTGCTGAAAACATCTTGGCTTATAAATTTACTTAGAAGATTTTAAAATTATAGAACACTAGGTTTCCTAATATCTTTGTCTTTTTAAAAATCAACTTATTTTGTTTTACTGCAATTTTTTTAAGACACAGGGTCTCACTATGTTTCCCAGACTGGCTTCAAATTCCTGGACTCAAGCAATCCTCCCACCTCAGCCTCATAAACAGCTGGAACTATGGACGCACACCACTGTGCCCAGCTTTCATTTCCTTTTTTCCTGATCTTTCAGTTGCTTACCAATTTTACTCACCCTTTTAGTGACCCCACTTTTGGTTTTACTGCTTTCTCTCATTTTTTTGTTTGTTTGTTTTCTGGTTCATCAGTTTCCTATATGATATAACCAACAGACATACAATTTTATTTGAGCATTTTTATTGCGTAGACAGCATTTATAAAATTTTATTAAAGTCTTCTCGACGTTTTTCTTTTAGCGTGGCATTACACTGCAGATTAATCATTTCCAATTAAAGATTGGGTGGAAGCTCTTCAACTGTACAATTAAAAAGTCTTTGAAATATGGAGATTTCCTTTTGTACTTGCCTTGGGATCCACAAAGAACAAAACACTACTAGAATAGTAATGTGTGCTCAGAAATTATATCCACTGTAAATTTGTGTGGGAATAGAAATCTGGAGAAGTATATGAAGCAGCTGATGTTTCTAATGATTCAGTTGTTACTTTTCATAACAATAACTTTACTGAATTTTAAGCATATAATTACTGTTTTGCCTTGTAAATTTAGGTTGAATTTATTTTTAAAAAATATAAAGTCTGATTTACAAAGCTATTTAATGTTTGATAATAATAGTTGAAGGAAATTATTTTGATTCAGAAAAATTTTAATAACCCTGAACCATAAAAATTGCAATAAAACTTTACTACCTCTGCTAAGTGATTGAAGGGCTTTGTGATACAGTACGTCAGGATATCCATCTTCAGTTTCTGACTAAATTTCGTAGAAATGATAGTGGTTAGGTCCATGAGCATCAACAAAGTACACTGTTGATTACACTATTCAAATAATGCATGATAGATTCAGATTCACATATTTTATGCAGAGTACCTGCTAGTAGATAATACACTAACCATAGACCTTATGTTTTCATAAGTTTTTCAGTTTAGCCGACTAATCCTTTTTTACTTCAAACAGTTTCACAACCACCACTTATAACACATCTTGGCAGTTTCCACTTCAGGTTGTACTGAATTAGTACTTTTTTTTTTTTTTTTTCTTGAAAATCTTTTCTTTCTTTGGATTTTAAAATTTTTTCTTTGAAAATATTCTTGCCATGGTCATAGTTTGCCAGCCCTTAATCTAGCTTTCAAAATAAGAAACCACAAAGAGAAGAGAAAATTGAAACATAAACCCAGTAGAAAAAAGGCAATAGTGAAGAGCATAAATTAATGAAATGAAAATAGAAACAAATTTTTGAGAAAATCCAATAGCTTGTTTCAGTTTTGAAGAGATCAATAAAAATGATAAAACTCAAACTGAGAAAGAGATTACACATTTACCCAAATTGATGTGGAAAGGGGAAATAAGTACAGATCCTACAGACATTAAAAGATTATAAAGGAAATATTATAAACAGTTATGCCAGTAAATGTGATAACAGACAAAATGGACAGAATCATTGAAAGACACAAATTATCAAAGGTCTCTCAGGAATTTGTAACTTAGTTGCTGTGGTGCCTGTATGACTGTACATGTCAGTACTCATTGAACTATGTGATAAAAAGGTTTAATTTTTCTGTATGTGAAAATTATCTCAATTTACTTGACTTTAAAATATTGTTTAATGCTGTCAGTATTCATTTGATCTACACCTAGATTTCCCATTTTTATACTTTTCATCCTTTCAGTGTCTGTAGCCTGCTTTCTGTGATGATCCTCCCTCTGCCTGAAGAATACCTTTTCAGCAGTGGCCAGCTGAAGCCAGCCAGCTCCAAGAGCCAATTCTTCAATTTACAAGAATTTTGTGAGCTGGTTGTCAGACACCCCCATTAGTAAAAATTGAATTATATAAATTTACCATTAAATACATTATGTTTGGAAAGGTAACACATATTCAAAACTGATTCCTTCCAATTATTGCACTAATTGTACTGTTACCCATACCTGTGAGGCCATTGTTGTGATGCCACTGAGAATCTTGTCGGCTCCACATTCAGTGCTGTCACGTTAGTAGCTGGACGTCAGTCCTGGTAGGAATATTTACACAGCAGAAATTAGCACATGCTACTAATTGGAACTTTATTTGATTATCTAGACCAGAGGTTGGTAAACTGTGGCCTGGGGCTGGACATCATTCATTCATTCATTCATTCATTCATTTATGGTAAATAAGTATTTATTTGTAACACAGCCACACTCATTTGTTTATGTCTTGTCTGTAGCTGCTTTCATACCTCAATAGCAGTCAAGTGGGAGTAACTAAGACTTCTGGCCCACAAAACACAATATATTTACTATCTGGTTCTTTAAGAAAATGTTTGCCAACCACTGGTCTAGATTTTAAAATGTGATGGAGATGTTACTAAGGTGCATTCATTTTCAGATGTCTTGTGTGTAACTGTTACGTTTTGAATAGCTCCAGAAATTTGACCCCTCTTCCAGTAGTTAAAAGTATCATCTCATTCAGCAAAGAAATCACTCATGTCATTGCTGAACACATGAAGTTCTGACCTAACATCTTCAACTTCTTCACCTCTGTCTTGTCACTTTGCAGCATTCATGTAGAACTGTGTGTTCACCAGTTGCAACCACAGATTGGCTATGGATGTGAGTTTGGCAAATGTCAACAAAGTCATGCTGTAAGAATCAGCAGGCTATACAGAATTTACAACAAAGAATATTGCATATTGAATTATTTGTAAATTGTGTACTTGACATCCTTTGTATCAGTAGAATTTATTCTTTTTTTTTTTTTTTTTTTTTTTTTTTTTTTTTTTTTTTGAGACGGAGTCTTGCTCTGTCACCCAGGCTGGAGTGCAATGGCCGGATCTCAGCTCACTGCAAGCTCCGCCTCCCGGGTTCACGCCATTCTCCCGCCTCAGCCTCCGGAGTAGCTGGGACTACAGGTGCCCGCCACCTCGCCCGGCTATTTTTTTTTTTTTGTATTTTTAGTAGAGACGGGGTTTCACCGTGTTAGCCAGGATGGTCTTGATCTCCTGACCTCGTGATCCACCCGTCTCGGCCTCCCAAAGTGCTGGGATTACAGGCTTGAGCCACCGCGCCCGGCCTAGAATTTATTCTTTAAGAAATGCACATCTACATGCATACCTATTTTGGAATGCCAGTTAAACATTTGTCAGCACACCATTGTCTTTATTTCCTTTCACATGGAATTGCTGGCAAGTTCTGGTTTCAGTTTCTTTTTTAGAAATGTCTTAATTGTATCTGTATTTTTATAACATATTTTCTTTGTTATAGGGGTCTAGGTTTGCAGTTATTTTGTTCAGAATCCAGATATACTGTGACATTTTCTTCAGGCTTCCATTATCCTTATTGAGAAAGCAGCTCTTCTTTGAAGTAATGTCTTTTCTCTAAATTGAGATCTGGTTAGGTGTAGACACCTTTTATGTATCTTGCTTTGAGATCACAGGGCTTCTGGAATCTATAGCTCAGTGTCTTTCAACAGTTTAGAATGTTGTCATCTCTTACTTCTTCAGATGTTATTTTTACTCCATTCTCTTGAATTTCCTTCTTTGAACCTATTCACACATCGGTACACCTCCTTGTATCTTCTCAGTCTCTTGTTCTCCGTAATTTTCCATTATTTTATATCTGTGGGATCCGTTGTGTTGATTTCTTCTGATCTCTCTAACAGTTCATTAGTTTTCTTTGCTACTGTGCCTGATTTGGTTTTAAACCCATTCATAGAATACATTATTTCAATGATTTCTCAATTCTAGTATTTTCATTTTTTTAAATAGTTGGTGATTCTTTCCTGAATTTTGAGATCTTAGCTTTTTTTCTACTTGAAGGTAGTAAAGCATAGTTATTTTAAATTACAACACCTGGAATCACTGTGATCTATTTTTAGTCTTTATTTCTGCCATTTTTGTTCATGTTGTCTTATCTCCTCGTGTGTCTAGTTGTTTTTTATTTTATGCCATATTAGTACATTGGAGAAACAGTGTGTAGAAATGACATATTGCCCAGGAGGATGTTTTCTTCCTCTAGCAGTGTTTGGGGCACCAGCAGTGTGGGATCAGCTCATTCTAGTCCTAGGGATTAATACGATCAGAGTAGAACTGCGGTTCCTTTGAGGTTTGCTCTAGTGACAGCTTGCTTTTACTCCTACAGGGTGGCCATTCAGATTCTTCCCCCAAGATGAGGGTGCTCAAAGGACCCTGCAGGACACTGTCTATTGCCTCAGGGCAGTCACCTCTCAGGAATGGTCCTTCATCCCAGGGTGGGGGCAGCTCCTGTGCTGCTGTTTCCTCCTGTATGCTGGCCCAAAATTGTCACTGTCTGCCCTTACAATATGACCTACTCCTTTCTTAAAGCTGAGTTCAAATCACACATCCCGATTAAAAAAAAAAAAATCATGTTGTAAACAACACTAACAACAAATCCACTTTTCTCTCAGCCCTGCCCACCTCCCCATCTTCCTTTCTGAGACACGCAGCGTTTCTCTGTAACAAGTAAAATTTTGTGTGTGCAAACCTACCCTCCCACCCCAAACTTTATTTTAGTCTCTGTGTCTTGGTTAAGGGGTCTTCCTCACAGTGCTTGTCACCTTGCAGTCGAGCCCAGCTGAGAGATGAAGCTGAGCTCCAGTTCTGCCTGACGCCCTCCCCCATGCCTTGGTATTCTGCTGGAGGCTGGGGGAGGTGAGCACTGGCCAAGGACCAGCCCTCTGGTTCTGTCCACATCAACTTGATGCCCATGCAAGTTCTCCTGGTCTGGATCTATTAGTTGAAGAAATTGCCACCTTGTAATTTCACATTAGTGGGAATTAAAGATTTAATGGGATATATGTATTTTTTGGATCATATGAAACCACGTTTTATGTGGTATTTAATGTGAGTTTAAATATGTTTACTAAGTATGATTTCTGTTAATATCTCAGTTGATGCCTTTCTTTCCTCCTTTCTGCCAAACCCAGTCCTTTTGCTAATATTTTGAAGTATTGATTTGAAGCAGCAGTGTGGTTGTTTCTGTCCGGGTTTGAACAAGTAACTGAATTTTAAATTCTTGACACCTCTTACATATAGCAATTGTCTTGGCTGCTGCAGGAAGGCAGCGCCCACATTCCTCTGATTTAGCTCTCTTTGATTCACAGGAAGTTGTTGCCACTGTCTCTTTTTATTAAACTAAATGCCAGAATTCTTTCATGTCATCATAAGATATTAATGCATATTGCTTTGGGGACCAAAGTCATACAATTTAGAAACCACTCAAATGCTTTTTATTCTAATTCTTAGGTTACCAATTCCTTAAAATTATTGTAAACTCTGCACTGACTGTAGTTAGGAAGCTGCATTGTTTGGGTGTGATGTTTCAGTGCTACACACAGTAGCAGTGGGAACTGGAAGCTGGTCACGAATTGGCTGTCTGCTTCGGGGATCTGGCTTTGCAGCCCTCCCCATGCCCCTGAAGTGGCTCTAGGGACAGCTATAGTTTGAGTGGACTCCCTTGCTCCTTCCTGACCTCTTAACGGCCACATGGACCCCCTTGCTTATCTTTGAGAGCAGGGCCTTGATGGAAATGCAAATGCATTTCTCTTTCATAACCCAGATACCAAAACCGAGTGCAGTCCTGAAAGGTGAAAAAAGTTTCCAAAGGAAAAATAGAAGACACATTTCTAGGAAGCATGGGGAAACCTTGGTTGCTTTGTCCTCTGGTGACAGCAGCCTGGGGGAGGTGGAGTAGCTGGGATGCCCCCAGCTTTAGCCTCCCCTGGGCTCTATCCTGCATGTTCTTGGTCCATAGCTGTCTGTGGGCCATATCTTTCCAGCGTCAGTTGGACCTGTTGGGGTCCATGCTAGGAACACAGCAGTGAGAGATGAAGACATGGCCTCCCTGACCACCTGGAATCCACAGTGCCGGGGAGGAGGGTGACTTTCAACAACTAATGAACAAAGTATGGCTCAGTGGTAGTTGAGAGAGGCACTGCCCAGGAGAAGTATGAGGCATCATGAGAGCATTTAACAGGATTGGAGGAGGCTTCTTCGAGAGGTAGCTTTTAAATGAGATCTGAACCACATGGAGTAAGTAAGAGCTCACAAGTGCCTGTGAAGGACCCCACGGTGCACTTGGGGGACCTGAGGAGGACCTGTGTGCTTGCCATGCAAAGCATCAGGACAGAGGACCCAGCTGAGGGCCAGGCGGGAACAAGGGCCCAGCACACCTGGAGGTTTGAGAGGGTGTCAGGAGGCCATTTGGACGGAGAAGCCACGGGCCACCAGAGGAGTTTCGTCTCAAGTTCTCACCCTGGCTTTAGTGTATTGGATTTGGAGAGGTTGGGCAGATGCGGGCAGGCCAGTTACTGGACCATCATGGTGGTCTAGGCAGGGGATGACTGGGTTTAAACTAGTAGAAGGATGACAGCAGTAACATCTCTAAGTGAACAGATTGACGGGAGAGTTAGGAGTTAAAATGAGGCCTTTGTGATTAAATAGGGCCAGAGAGGGGGAGAAGGCAGATGAGAGCCCATGTTGTTGGCGTGTGTGACTGGCAGGAGGGGAGTCCCCATCAGAAGGGGAAACAGAGCAGGAGGCCAGGAGTGGCGGGAGCAATGCTTCAGCCTTGGGCCTGCTCTTGTTGAGGTCCGTGGAACCAGTGGGTCAGATCCGTGAGCATGCAGGCATGGAGCTCAGAGAAGCAGCATGTGTCAGAGATGTGGCCTGAGAGCCACCCACCCACAGCTGCTGCTATGATCCCCTTGGGCAAGAGCATCAGGGAAAGGAAAGACTCAGTAGGTGGTGCCACCAAGGGAGCAGGACGTGGTGACAGAGGCTGGTGGAACCATTGAGAAAGAAGGTGCCAGAGCCCATTTCCCTGTGGCAGCCATCACCCCCTCCTCACAACACCCACCAGGTCCCTTTTCCTTAAACCAAAGCCTGGCAGATTTCAGGGGCAGGCGCTGCTCAGTTGTGGCCTCTGCAAGGTTCCGGCCATGTGTCGTCATGGGGTAGCTGCTGCCTGGCACCGCGCCGGGCTCTCACGAGCACCTGTGAGTGAGGGGAGGGGCTCCATTGGCTGAGCAGGGTGCACCCCACCTGTCCTCTGACTCCCAGGAGTGGCTGTCCCAGACCCAGATGGGGAGTCGGGGTGAATCAATGGAAGGCAAGGCCGGACTCCCGCCCACGTTTCCCCAGGGCATTGGGCCAGATGTTACTGAGCCTCCTTCACTTCCTCTTCCCTGTGGCCGCCCCCCCACCTTCGTTTCCTTGGTAATGGGACACTTTGGCCCCTGTCTTGGTTGGCCAGGCTCAGTGTGGGCGGCACCCACCGGTTCCTTCTGTGAACAGACAGGTTGATGGCAACAGCCCTGGGGCCATGGGGATGACTGTGGGGAGAAGGGCTCATGGCAGAGCAAGCACAGTGGCCCCTCTCCCTCTGATCAGTGTTCTTCTGTGAGGACGTGCATCTCTGCGTCTCTGTGGTACACTCTGCAAGGGTCCCCGTGGAAGTAGCTGAGATCAGCAAGATGACACGTTTGCAGAGGTTGGGCCACACTGGGCTCTGCACGTGGCATGGAGCCTGTAGCTGGAACAACAGTCTGTTTAATTAAAAAAAAATTTGATAATTATAATCACTTTTAAATTGATAAATGGATTCTTTTAAATAAAAGAAACCATTAAAAATGACTGTTCTGCAGAAAAAGCACGAGGAAATGAAATTTTCTATCTCATTGGGAATTTGTTGGTAAATATGCAAACAGATGCATACATTGCATTTAGATTTTGGAAGTAAAATGACCTCATATACTTTGCTTTTTTTAGCACAGAGAATTCTGTATAGCATAAAACAGTAAATCACGGATACTGGACATTATGAGTGTATTTTTCTTTTCTAAAAAAAACATTGAAAAAGCAGAGTTATTAATTGGAGTCCTCAAGGTCCTTATTTCAGTAAGTCTGAAACAGTGACCATCTTACCCATAGCTAAGTTGGGATACCAAAACCATTTCCACCATCAGCGTGCCAGTAGTAACCATCCGGGGGCAAAGTGGCTGAGTCTGCAGCCTGGGCATGTGGTACGTGGGTGTCTCTGATGGGCCAAGGGAAATGACAGGCCTTTGTGCTGAAGACTGATCAGAGTTGATTTACATGAAACACATGTGTTTTTTAAAAGATAATTTTAGTGTACATATTTTCATTTTGAGCTTTATGGTGTTTTATGTCTTTTGCCCTTGTGATTTATAATTATTTTATATTTAAATGCATTTTCTATTATTTATAATTATTTTTAATGATTTTATGTAATACTATTTTATTTCTAGCTTGACCTGAGTTGGCCTATGCTAACACATTTAAGCTTTCTTGATTCCCAAGGTTACCGTAAATCAGCAAGTCCCTAACTTTGGTATTCATCTCTGTGCTGTAGAGAATGGCCAACCTCAGGTTTTCGCAGCCATGCCTCATCTCTCTCTTTCTCTAAAGGGAAGCCATAGCAGGTCCCTGGGTAATGTCCAGATGTGACGGTGAGCAAAAGAAAATCACATGTAACCTGGAGGGGAGGACCTTTCACCCGGTCTATTTGTAAGCAGTACCTCTGCCCCCACCATGTCCCCACCTGACAGGCCACCTCAACACATGCCTGCCTCGTGGTCCCTATGCTAACACCAGTCAGGGCTCACAGCCCAGCAAAGTGCTGTGTCTGCTGGGAGGAGGCACTGGCTGTGATGGGACTGCCCCCTGCAGAGCCCCGAGCAGGCGAGGGGTGTGGGCCAGCCGGGAGCGAAGCAACAGGTCACCCAGGCCGCTGCCAGCACCACCAAGAGTCAGGCCGGGTTCCGGGGGCACCTCTGTCCCCACCAGCAGCACTGCCCTTCAGCTTTTTGACCAGGCCGGTTGTTGGCCATAA
This sequence comes from Trachypithecus francoisi, assembly GCF_009764315.1. Classification (NCBI taxonomy): domain Eukaryota; kingdom Metazoa; phylum Chordata; class Mammalia; order Primates; family Cercopithecidae; genus Trachypithecus; species Trachypithecus francoisi. The sequence continues at coordinate 1,785,718 of NW_022681442.1, read as the reverse complement.
GAGGAGTGGTGATACATTTAGATTCTTTTGGTGTCTGCAGGTCATTACTGGAATTACAGCAGCTGGCCATGAGGTCATAAAGTTACTTTGACAGGTGTGAATGCCCAGCCTGCGGTAACTGGAGGGCTGTCCGGCGTCATCCTTCATCGTTGTCCAGAAACGCCCCTCTCAGGAAGGCTGGGCATAAAACTCAAAAGAAGAGGCTCAAGGAAAAAACGCCTCTGTGGCTCCATGCAGGAAATGTTATTTCTGATTTCAAGCGGGAGGGAGAAAGGGCTTCAGGACCACTGTTTTGGAGGCCTGGAGTGATGAGTACTGTGTCTCCGAGCTCAGAATGAAGCCGCCCGTGGTGGCTGCCTTTGTTTCTGTACTTTCAGTTCCTGCAGGCACAGGAGCTTGCCAGGGCTGCTGTCAGGGATGCTTCTCCAGGCCCCGCCACCCTGCCCGGGTTTCCTTCTCTGAGCAGGAACAAGTGCCCGATGCTGTTGCTGGTGCAGGTCGGCGGGCTGCCAGGGTTGGGTGACTCCCTGCCGCATTTTGCTGGGCTTGTGTAGCTGCTCCTGCCTCTTAAAGGGGCCGTGTTAGAAAGCATGCATCACCTCCAGTTACCTCAGGCAGCAGGGAAGACTTTTAACCTACTCAACAAGCATCTTCCCTGGGAAAATACATCTTTTGGTTGAGACTCTAGGAGACACACCGTCTCCTAGATAAATAACACAAGTTATGTATCTTGAACCCTAAACTGCATGTAAAAAATGTAACCAAACCCTCAGTGCCTGGGGCGAAATCCACTCCCTAATGTTTTAGTGACACAGATTCCGCTAAGCTGTGTGTGTACCGGGTGTAGACTCGGTTCAGTGCATGTGGTGCTAAGCCATAAAGGGACTGTTAGAAAGAGCCGAGCATGGTGGCTCATGCCTGTGGTCCCAGCACTTTGGAAGCCGAGGTGGGTGGATCACTTGAAGTCAGGAGTTTGAGACCAGCCCTGGCCAACATGGCAAAACCTTGTCTCTACTAAAAATACAAAAACTAGCCGAGTGTGGTGGCACACACCTGTAGTCCCAGCTATTCAGGAGGCTGAGGCGGGAGGGTCGCTTGAACCCAGGAGGCAGAGGTTGCAGTGAGCCAAGATTGTGCCATTGCTGTCCAGCCTAGATGATAGAGTGAGACTCCATCTCAAAAAAAAAAAAAGGAAAGAAAAAGAAAAAAGAGAATCTTGATATTCTTGGTAGGAAGGAAATGTTAGTCATAGGATTACAAGATTTTATTCCAAGCTCTTACAAGCAAGCAGTTCAGATTAATGTGTTTTCGTGGAAAACTTGGTTTGATTAAATTTCATACTTTTTTTTTTTTTTTTTTTTTTTTTGAGACGGAGTCTCGCTCTGTCACCCAGGCTGGAGTGCAGTGGCCGGATCTCAGCTCACTGCAAGCTCCGCCTCCCGGGTTTACGCCATTCTCCTGCCTCAGCCTCCCGAGTAGCTGGGACTACAGGCGCCGCCACCTCGCCCGGCTAGTTTTTTTGTATTTTTTAGTAGAGACGGGGTTTCACCGTGTTAGCCAGGATGGTCTCGATCTCCTGACCTCGTGATCCGCCCGTCTCGGCCTCCCAAAGTGCTGGGATTACAGGCTTGAGCCACCGCGCCCGGCCAAATTTCATACTTTTTATCTATTCCCCCAAATTTATGAAGTCCTCGTGTGCTTGAGGGTTCTAGGAACAAAGTGATCGGGGGAACACCAGCTAGAACAGTGTTGCAACAGGCCCCCTGCTGTGGGACCCACCCTGCAGGCTTCCACGACTGGCATGAGGTCTGAGTCGCTGTGTTTCACGATGTTACTTGACCAAAGAGCGTTTTTTTCACAAACACGTGAGGCAACCCTCGTGACTCCAGGGGCCTGCAAAGCACAGCTTGAGAAATGTTGGTATATGTCAATGGAAATGTATGTAATTAAGAATATTAATAAAATATTAAAAGCTTCTATCTTAGATGAAGTAATAGGATATCCTTTAGGAAGCCTGACGCCAGGACGTGCTGTGGGGTATTTTTATGTTAGATATTACGTTCAGCAAACAAATCCAAGCTCTACTTTTATCCTTTAATGAAAGATTTTATTTTTTATTCAGCATTGGTGCATTAAGGACTTACAGCCATCTTATCTTACCTCAGCGCCATTGAAACAAAAAAATTAGTCATAGAAAACAAACGTAATGCCTTCCTTTGCAAGTTCTAGTCAGAAGTGTCGCATACACCAGACAACACGTCATTTTTATAGTTAGAGAGAGAACTCCTAGGTACTTCATGGGAATACAAAAATGTTACAAAATTAAAAGTAATTTTTCCAAAATTACTGTGACTGAGCAGATCATTCCACGCTCCATTATACCATTCTGATCCTAATCCCATAGTTTAAGTGTAGAGGCTGGAAAATGTCTTCGATTTAGAAAGGAAAGACAGGCGAGTGTTGTACCATGGAGCAATTCAGTGGCAAACGAGCCCAGCAGTCACAGACCCCATACATTCCTCTCATTCATATCCTATCGATTTGTGACAGCGATTACATGCTATTGTAGTACAAGGAAGAGGTTTTTTTAACCGACTGTATGACTTGTAGACTTTCTGTGAATTTTCATTAAGGTTGGTGAATTGTACAAGCTGAGGAAAGCCAAGACAAGCTAGTTAAAATCTACTGGCACACAGGTCAGCCTGAGTTCAGATTTTATTTTGCGGGCATGATTTCGGGGATCCAGTGCTAGATTGTAGTTGTGTTGTAATGAAGCCCCCTTTCCAGCGCTGCAGTGGGTTGTGGAAATTGTTGAGAGGAGAAACCACCTTCTCCTAGGCATCTGTATTTGGTTACCCACCAACATTGAGACATGCAGGCATGGAAAGGCAGGAAGGTTCAGGAATTCCAGCAGCTCTGGGGCATGCTCTCCCCCGGATCTGAAACACTGGCCCCCGTCTTATCCACCTGCTACTCCCTAAGACATCCTGGCGTGGAAGGGAAGATTCAGGAAGGTTCAGGAATTCCAGAGACTTCGGATCCTGCTCTCCCCCGGGTCTGAAACACTGGCCCCCGTCTTATCTACCTGCCATTCCCTAAGACATCTAGGCATGGAAGGGAAGATTCAGGAAGGTTCAGGAATTCCAGCAACTTCAGAGCATGCTCTCCCCAGGATCTGAAGCACTGGCCCCCGCCTTCTCCACCTCCCACTCCTTTAACCAGTCCGTCAAGTATTTCCTCAGGTACCTGCTCTGGGAAGCCTTCCCTGACCCTCCTTTACCCCTGTGGGGACGTGGCTGCTCCTTCCCCCATGTGCCTGTGGCCCCTTGTGCCCAGCGCCCTCCCCACTCAGTGAGGGTAGAGGTGGGTGTGGGCCGTGTCTGATGCCTCCCCTCAGGGTCCTTGGGCACGCTGTGTGGACGCTGCCTGTGCGTGCTTCCTGAGCGACCCCGTCAGTAAAGCATTGCCACCATGCATTGCTGCTGGCAGTCCTTGTACTGAGAGAATGTGGTGGCTGCCATCCCGAATTTCCCTCCAAAACTGCTCCCACCACCAGTGCTGCCTATGCCATGGTGGTCCTGCTTTGTGTCCCATGGCCTGACAGTGGAGCGCTGGCTGCTACTTGTCTGTCTCCTGTGCTGGACAGGAAGCACCATGTAGGTGGCATTGTCATCCGATGGTCTCCAGCTGTGGCCGCAGCACCAGGTGCGCTGTGGACTGCAACACTTCCATGTCACGCCACACGTTTGCCCCGCTGTGGCGCTGTAAATATTCATTTGAGCTGGTAAGGAAAGTGACGTTTTAAATGCCATGATGATATAGTGTGTTTCTCATGTGAATCAAGTTTTCCTTAGTATGGCTCAGCAGCACGCCACGTCTCCGTCGGGTGGAGACCATGCTTCCTGTGGGGACACCCACGGTCTTGGCTGCCTCTGCTGAAAGAAGGCCAAGGTGATTCTTCAGCTGTAAGAGAGATCACCCATCCTGAAAACTTGTCAGAGCAGGAGAATTCCAGGAGGATCAATATTTTTAAAAAATTCTGTTCCTGGCCGAGCACAGTGGCTCACACCCGTAATCCCAGCACTTTGGGAGGCCAAGGTGGGTGAATCACGAGGTCAGGAGATTGAGACCATCCTGGCTAACAGGGTGAAACCCCGTCTCTACTAAAAATACAAAAAAAATTAGCCAGGTATGGTGGCGGGTGCCTGTAGTCCCAGCCACTCGGAAGACTGAGGCAGGAGAATGGCGTGATGGCGTGAACCCAGGAGGCGGAGCTTGCAGTGAGCCAAGATGGCACCACTGCACTCCAGCCTGGGAGACAGAGTGAGACTCTGTCTCAAAAAAAAAAAGAAAGAAAGAAATTCTGTTCCTAAACTTTTACTCTGCAAAAGGCCTTTGTAAAAAGAGAACAGAGACAAGTCAGCCCAGGAGAAAATGCCATTGACCTTTGAACTGTGTGGGTCCACTTACACATGGATTGTTTTCAGCCAAATGTGGATGGAAATATAGTGTTCACAGGATATGAAAACCATGTATATGGAGGGCCAGCTTTTCATATGCACAGATTCTACAGGGCTGATTGTAGGACTTGTGTAGGCGCAGATTTTTGTATCCATGAAATCCTGGAAGCCCTTTCCAGCGTATACAAAGGAACAACTGTATTTGCAGATCCCATATCTGACACAGGAGTTGTATTCAGAACGTGAAACCAACTTTCTAAACTCAAAAATAAAAAAAAAAACATTCCAGCTAGAAAATGGACAAACAATCTGAACAGACACCTCATCCAAGAGGAGATACATAGGGCCATAAGCATGGGAAGCAATGTTTATTGTTAACCAACAGAGAAATGCAAATTAGTGCCCCAGTGAGGTTCCATGCAGAGACCACGCACTCCTACAGCCACTCAGAGACCACGTAGCCACTTCCCAGAAAGTTAAGCATCTCTTTCCACAGGACCCGGAAGTTGCACTTCTGATCTTATATCCTAAAGAAAGGAAAACTTATGTCCACACAAAAACTGTACTCAAGTGTCCATATCAACTTTATTTGTAGTGGCCCCCAAATTGGAAACAGTTCAGATGTCCTTCCAAAGATGAAAGAAAAAGCAAACTGTGATATATCCATACAATGGAATACTTATAAAAACCGAATAAAAGCAGCAAACTATTGATACACAGTATAATTTGGATGGATCTAAAGGGCATTAGGTGGAGTAAAGCAAACAAATCCTAAAAGTTAGGATTTTTTTGTATATCACTCTTGAAATGACAAACAGTGATGGGGAAGAGATCAGGGTTAACAGACTAGGACTAGGGGACATGTGACTTCATAGGTATAGCCTGACAGGCGTCTTTGTGATGAGACAGTTCAGTATCCTGTTTGGGGTTTTGTGCATGTGAATCTAAACACATTATAAAATTTCATTTTAAAAAAGCATAATTTTAAAAATTTCATTAAAAATAAAAATACATAAGAATTTAAAATGTTTGTAAAAACTGGTGACATCAGATAGGTAGTTTAGTTAGATGTATCGATGCCAGCTTCCTGGTTTTGGTAACACACTATGATTACGTAGAAAGTTACGCTGAGTGAAGGTGCATGGGAACTGTCACTCATATTTTTCTTGTGAATCTTCAATTTCAAATATAGTGTTTAAAACAAAGTGTTCCTTTTACATATCAGTTTTTTGTTGTTTTTGTTTTTGAGATGGAGTTTCACTCTGTTGCCCAGGCTGGAGTGCAGTGGCACAGTCTCGGCTCACTGCAAACTTCACCTCCCGGGTTCAAGCGATTCTCCTGCCTCAGCCTCCCAAGTAGCTGGATTTACAGGTGCACACCACCATGTCCAGCTAATTTTCCTATTTTTAGTAGAGATGGAGTTTCACCATGTTGGCCAGGCTGGCCTCAAACTACTGACCTCAAGTGATTCACCAGCCTCGGCCTCCCAAAGTGCTGAGATTACAGGCGTGAGCCACCGTGCCCAGCCCATACCCATCTTTAAAAACAGAAAATGGACAAGAGAGCAGAGAATGTTGTTGGGTTTGCTACTGTGAGTCTTGGAAAACCCATTTCCAGTGCAAGTGCCTGCGCAGGAGTACGAGACAGCATTCTTGTAATGGAAGTGAGCCCTAAAGCCAAAAGGTGATATTCCCCCTGAAATTTAGGAATGAAAGGAAACTCTTAGGTTAGAAAATGTGTGCTGAACTTGATACTGTTCATCTGATGCTTCTTTTATTAGCTTCATTACCTTGTATTTGAACAACATAAAAAATTGGTTAAGAATAGCCAAAGAGAAAACGCCCGGGTGAATGTTAGGTGTCCATATACGCGGCAACTTTTAACAATGTGCAGCCATGAAGTATGGAAAAACTTCCTGACATTGATCACAGTTGAAACTTCATACTTTCCTAATTCAGCCTGTTATTGACAATAATATATTTTAACTCCAGGATGTGTTCATTCAGTGTATATTGACTTTGGCTTGTTAAAATGTTCATAGTACATGTGAACACTGGGTTTCCTGTCATGGTGACTTAAGACGGGGGACAGCAGTGAGTGATTCCTGCCAGTCAAGGAACTTTCCCTGGAACCCCACTTGAATGGTAATAATCTGCTCCTATAATTGCTGTGGAAAAGGAAAGCCCTCTGGAGATTTTACATCTAATCATTTATTTATAAATCTGTAGATGGCAGTCTGCAGAAGATGTGTCGGGGGTCAACTTTGTGCTCAAAACAGTTGCCTGATGTTTACATTTCACAGTGTATTTTTTTTAACAGTACCTCCAGCCCCCATCATCACAAAAGGATCCTGGCTTGCTGGTAGCTGCTCCCCACTCATCCCACAGCCCAGACACTTCATTACAGATGCCTCGACAGAGGCCGGTCCCCTCTGTATTTGCTGAAATATGCATGTTTTTCCATCTCATTAATTCAGTCTACATACAATTAATTTTTGCCTATTAATAAACCCCTTGGTGTTAGCGACAGCTATCTAAACCACTTCACCTAGTGTGGAATGAGCAAGTGTGCTTGCAAATTTCCATCCCTGGTCTGCATTTTTTAATGTCGTATTTGTGAGTTGGAGAGTTTGGGTGCATAAATCAAGCATTGCGAAGAAATGTAACTGCCAAAGAGTCTGCGTTCAGACTGACTGATGGGGAAGTTTGAAATACGAATTAGCTCCACATTAATTGGGGGTAGAGGGAGATGCAGGGGGGCCATCCTAGCACGTGGGAGTCAGGGAGGGTCTCGGGCCATGGGAAGATTTGTCAGAACCTTGTGTGTGCGTGAGACCAACTTTCTTTTTCCACAAATACAAATCCACACCAAATTGGACACTTCTCAAAAGGTATCTTTTCTGTGTGCTTTCAAATCTCATAATTTCTTAGAAGAAACATCTAATAAAGTCTGTGAATACACGTGAGTGATTGTGTGTGTGGTAACTACACCAGCTGACAGCCTTGAAAGGAAAAAGGAAGAAAACACAAAAATCAGAATGGAGCCTTGAAGTGAGCACCACCTAGCTCATTTAGAGACATCCACAGGAAAGGAAGTTCCCCAAGACTTTTGTTATGCTCCAAAGCCCTGAGACAGATCCATGTCACAAGGACATTTCTCTCACCATTCAACATCACCAGCCAGGAGGAAATGCAGAATTCTGTATAAATGTTAGGAATTCTTAGATTTCCCGCCTGGATTTGTAAAAATTGCAGTTCACAGCGAGAGACATCCAGGAGATCCAAATGCCAGTCTCCTAGAACTTGCTGGAGGAGCATGATTCTTTCTAAGGATTTGCGTCTTGACGTGACACTAAAGTTCTGTGACAGGCCCGAGTAGCTGATGAAATTTTACGTGAGAAAAGCTTTCGAGTGCCTGTCCTGGTAAATCTGTGACAGTGGCATCACATAAAGGTTTCCAGAATGTGCTGTGAGGAGATTAAGTCAATGTCATTGGTCAACTTAATTGGAAGCAGGTGATTGACTGAAAGTCGGATAAACATGCAAGATTTCCTGATTTCTAAATATGCCGTATGTGTCAAATTTATGAATTGTGATGATGGACAAGAACACTTCAGCAGCTCTAATGGAAGCATGTAATGACTTGAATGAGACCACTTACTTTTGGTTACTGATGATCAAGTACAGAATCTTCCTGGTGGCACCAAAGCTTCCTGCCTGGCCTGGGCAGCTGTCCTGGGTCCCTCTGGTCAGTTCTGTGCCAGGCAGCCAGTGTGAATCTGGAAGGGACCAGTCCTGTCTTCCCCTCCTGTCTAGTGCCTTTAACGTCTCCGCTGAGCCTGCCACCCCCTGGCCTCCCCAAACCTTGGAGGTGAGTCCTGGCCCTTCTCCTGTGGGCTCCTCTCCCCGGGGCCCTTTCTGCTCAGCCCCACTTCTCTTATTCACCCACTTGTGTTCTCTGCAAGTAAATGATACGTAACAGGAACTCGTTCAGTAGCTTGTGCAGTGAATGAGTTAATCCTAGGTGTTTTCAAAACAGTGAATTTCAAATTCCTGACTCCACTTTGAGCTCATTCAAAGAAAGTCATGTAAATAAGACCTAATCATTGTAAGAAGTCTAATGAAGAAACCATTCGTTAGCTCTGGAGATGAACAGGTACACCTCACAGAAAGTGAAGTCAGTTGCTGATGAGCAGTCTGCACGCCCACATCTTTCTCTGTCCTGGGTTTCTGAGTAATTGAATAAGAAACATTTCTATTTCTATTCTTATTTATGTGCAACTGTATTTAATTATTCCCTAGTTTTGAGGATTGGCCAATAAACCTTTTCTTCCCTTTTGTCATTGATTATTCTTAAGTTGAAGACAATGCCCAGTGGCAGATGTGCTTAACAACCATCCTTCATCTAGTTCATGCGACTTTTTAATGTCAATTATAAAGAAAATTACTCCTTTGGCTTCAGAAGTTTATTTAAATCTCTTCTGAGAAAATTGGCAGCTCTTCAGAGTTAATGTCCAGAGCAGCAGAAACAGAAATTGGAAGGCACAGACTGGTGGATATGTGAATGGAAGCACTCTTTTTAAAAAAGTGGAAAAAAAAAAAAACTTACGCTATTGCTAATAAATTGAGTCGGGGAAAAAAAACAAACAGAGATCCCTAAATCTGCTTCCAATTAAGATGGGCCAGTAAGATAATTTCACATAAATAAGAAGACTGGAGGCCTTGTCTATGTTTTTATTGATTTTATTATTTTTTTTTGAGACAGTCTCGCTTTGTTGCCCAGGCTGGAGTGCAGTGGTGTGATCTCCTCTCACTGCAACCTCTGCCGCCCAGGTTCAAGCGATTCTCCTACCTCAGCCTCCCAAGTAGCTGGGATTACAGGCACCAACCACCACACCCAACTAATTTTTGTATTTTTTGGTGGAGATGGGTTTTCGCCATGTTGGCCAGGGACTGGTCTCGAACTCCTGACCTCAAGTGATCCACCCGCCTTGGCCTCCCAAAGTGCTGGGGTTACAGACATGAGCTTCCACGCCCGGGCTGCCAGGCCTGCTTTTAAATGAGGATTTTCCATTTAAGGAGGCCCCCTGTCCTGGGTGGTATTTCTTAAATGCCTGGCATAAGTGACATCATGTGAACAAGTGATAGTTCAGGCAACAGAAGTCATGAGTTGGAAGGCTGTGATAGCGGAAGACCAGGAGAGAAGTGAGAGCAGAACGTGCTCGCCCTGGGCCTCCAGCTGCTGCCAGCATCTTCTGTCAGCTGATCTGGGCAGGGCATGGGGGTTTTTCTCAGACATACCTCCTAAGAACAAAAACGTGACATACCACGGGCCTGTCCTCAAGATGCGGCCTCCGCCTTGGTGGGCACAGCTGAGAGAGGAAATTCTGAGCTGCTCTGGGGTGGGGCTCTGTCGCGCTCACCCTCCCATCTCCTTAGTCACTGGAACCCTGTGTTGCAAATAGTAGGTTCTCAGCAAGTGCGCTGAGCCGAGGGGTAAGAACAACGTTTCTATTCCGTATCATCAAGGAGGGAACCTGGCACGCCTCTATCCTTTTAAGAGACACGGCTAGCATCAGACCTGGGGGACATCATCGTTTCCTTGCAGCTCAGAATGTACTTACGTGTCATGTAGTGGGTTTTCTGGTTATAGTTTTTTTTTAGAAAAAGTGTTCTTTTTGATCCTTTTTTGTTTGTTTTTGAGACAGGGTCTTGCTCTGTCACTCAGGCTGGATGGAGTACAGTGGCAAGATCTCAGCTCACTGCAACCTCCGCCTCCTGGGTAGCTGAGACTACAGGTGTGCACCACCATGCCCAGCTGATTTTTGTATTTTTTTTTTTAGAGATGGAGTTTAGCCGTGTTGCCCAGGTTTGTCTCAAATTCCTGGACTCAAGTTGTCCACCTGCCTTGGCCTCCCAACTGCTGGGATTACAGGTGTGTGCCACTGTGCCCAGTCCAATCCTGTCCTCTGTTTCTTACAATATTCACCAGAGTCGTTTCTAGCTTTCACTTTGTTCCGTAAAAATATTTCATTTGAAAATGGCAAGCCATGGTGGTTTGCAGTGTTTCTAAGCTGAGGAATTGAGCTCCATACCCAGCAGCAGCTCCAGTTGCTGGTTTGATTCTAGTGAGTTTTTTTCAATCACATACATCATAATTAGCAGGAAGGCATTTAGTCTTGAACATGGGGACCAAAAAGAGCTGGAGATAGTAGCTTGAGAGTTGCAAATATTTATTTTGGATTCTGACTTTAATTCTTAAAAATGTTTTTCAAGAAGACAGTAGTGTGATGTAGCAGGTCCTTCAGTTAACACAGGCACACACCCTTTTTCTGTCGTCCTCTAGCTTGTTTTCTTGGTCGATTATGCCAGCTCTTATAAAAATATTATGCTCCCAGGCAAAGGGCCATTTCTGTTGGAATTGTTGAGAAGATTCTTGGCTTCACTCTTGATCCAACTCTGATCAGCTTGGCCAAGACCGGCCTTGACAAGTTTGCTCTGAATTGCCTCATGCTGCTGTGTGGGGTTTCAAATCATTGGCTTCCCAGTGCTTTCTGGGCTAGACCAACAAAACCGTGCCTGGGAAAAGAAAGGATAGGCCGTGATACATCTCAAACTGCGTAATACTGGAATTAACTGGGTTGGCCGTGTAGATGGCAAGATATTAAAATTGAGTCCTTATGTGCCCAAGTCGTAAACTCGTTCAGATAGGCCCTAGGTCCATGAGTGTGTGTTGCTGAATCCCAGGCTCTGGGTGGAACCGAAAGCTGAAAAACATGAAATTGCCCCTCTGTCCTTTGGATCTGATTCAGACAGTCATTTCATAGCTGTTTCAAGTTTTGATCAGAAGGGACATGCAGTAGAAGCCCAGTCTAAAACATCGGTAGTTTACATCACATATTTACTTCCATGTGTCTTAAGTGGTTACGTTGTAGAATTATGTCTTTTAGAGAATGCATGAAGAAGTCTAGGAGTACAATAGGCAACAGAATATAGCAAAATAGTTCTGTTTTGTCAATTTTACAGTAAATTCCAAATCATTGTAAGTATATTCAGTAACACCTGTTTGCCCCCACCTTCCTTCATTTGATGTTTTCACTTATCCACTCATTAACAGTTCATCAGGCTTTGCTGTTTGTTACGTGAGTGTGTAAAAAGGCACTGCGGTGTCCACTGCTGTGAGTAATACAGAGGTGTCCTAAGGTGTGGGCTTTACTTGTGGAAACCATAGGACCATACCCAGAGCATTTGGAGGTGCCATATGCTGCTTAAGGGTGGCACATGGAGGGGAGGCTGGGCTGCACGCACGCTGGTCCCGAGGTGACCCTCTGGCCGCAGGAGAACTGGAAAGGTGCCAGCCGTGGGTGCCGTGCACTTGTCTGAGGCCCGGATGGGGAGACCACATTCCAGGTGCGGGGATAGGAGGAGGAAAGTCCCAGGGGTGGGAAGGCCTGGAGGAAAAGGGGAGAAGGTCAGGGGGAGGCAAGTTGGCCAGATCAGCTGGAGCTTGGGGTTCAACTAGGAGAGAGCCTGAGCCCCAGGCCAGACTGCAGGGCTGTGCCCAGCACTGGATGCAGAATTTGGATCTGATTCTGAGTATGAGATGAGGACTCGGGGAGACTTGTGAGCAGGGTGGTGACAACCAGGCAGGATTTTGGGAAGGTTTATCTGGTTTTGGCAGGTTCTCTGGATGTGACTGGAGTGTGAAAAGGCCAGTTCAGAGGCTCTGGAGGTTGTTCAGAAGTGGCAACAAAAGGGAATGGAAATGAGAGATGTTGCAAAGCAGAAACCAGCTGACATGGGGTGCAGGAGAACTTGAAGGCAGCAGTGGGAACTGGGAGCTGTTCCTGGCGTGCAGAGAAGGCTGAGGTTGATGTTGCCTATGGAGTTGGAGGTGATGACCAGCTTCCAGGTGGCTGTTCTGGATAGGCAGCTGCATGGGGCAAGAGCTGCAGTGTGGCACAGCTGTGTCTGTCCCCTGCCAGTCCTCAGAAGGTGACACCTAACACCATCCCAGTCCACAGAGCCTTGTCCAGTAGTCAGGGTGAGGTGAGTGGAAGCAAGAAGAGGAGCTGGCAACAGGACTTGGGAGAGACAGAGAGCACAGCAGGCAGCTGGGCCCAGATGTCAGGGCCCAGATGTCAGCCCCGGGCAGTGTCCTGAAGCAGCATGTGCACCTGGGCAGTGCAGGCACCTCAAGAAGAGGGTGTTAGCTCGGATAACTGGGGCCCCTGAGCAGCCTTTGAGAGGACAGGTTCCTTGGGGCTGTGGGTTTCAAATAATATCATTGAGGAGGGAGCAGAGAGGCTTGAAAATAAATGGAGGAGCGGGGGGGCACAAAGAAGCCAGGCCTGGCAGTGGCACAGGTGTCGGGTTTCATGAAGGAGGAAAGGGTTTCATGTGGAGTGTGCCTGCCACATGGACACTGGAGCGAAGGTGCACCCTGAGGCAGCCCACAGTGAGGAATTCAAACGCAGGTGCCTGGGCTGGATCCTGCAGGGCCTGAGTTCTCTGATCCAGAGGCGTCTTCATCTGAGGATTTGGGGTGTCCATGCTCTCTCCTGGTTTTGAAGGTATTAGAAGCCAGGTTGGAGAGGCCACCACTCAGGTGCTAAAGTCACAGCTCTAGATTTTGGTGCCTGCTACTTAGCTGCATGGCCTTGGGAGTTATTAACTCTTCTGCACTTTGGTTTTTCTCATTAATCAAACCAGAATCCAGATACTCACCACCTACCTTGTTGTGGGAACTAGACGGGGGTGGTGTACATGGGACACCGAGCATAGTGCCCAGCACACAGTGGGTGCTCAGGGGATGGCAGCTGCCATGATTTAAGTAAGAGACTGAATTCTTTGATACCACCCAAATATATGGTCTGGGGTGGTTGTAAGTAGAATTAGCAGAGATGATACAGAGTCGGAGTTGAATTAGGGTTTGAAGAAGGTTAGGTCTGGAGCGTTAACAGGTGGGAGGACCAGTAGAGAGTGGTCAGGACTCAGGAATGACAGGACCCACCTGGAGACCCTGAGCGGTGGCTTCCAGGCAGAGAAGAAAAGCTCGGGGCAGTATGAGTCCAGACCAGGGGCCCATCAGGCGACTTCTATGCAGGGTCACGTGGTAAAGAATTATCTCAGGCTTAGCAGGCTAGAAAATCTCTGTCGTAGCTACTCAGCTCTGTTGCTTTCTGAGTAAACAAATGGGTGTGCCTGTGTTCCAATAAAACTTTATTTACAAAAACAGATAGTGGGCCAGGTTTGGGTCATGGAGGCATGCTGACTGTGGACACCTTGACAATCTCATGTGGCAACAGATGTGAGCTGAGTGGTGATGTGGGAATGCCCCATCATTGAGGGACGGGGATGCAAGGGCAGCAAGGAGGTGGCATGGGCCCAGCGTGGCCACCCATCTGGGGCCTCAGCTGCAGGCTGAGGGGAAGGAAGGGGAAAGCAGCTCAGAGTGCATTCTGAGAGTCAAACTGGCCTATAAGTGACAAACTGAGGTCACTTCACATGTACGTGGAGGGAGACAGGCTATCTTTGGAGCAGTGTCCATGCAAGCCTGCCTGGAGGGAGCTGCCACCCTCAGCTGCAGCCCCAGACCTCACGGTTGCTCTCGTCCATCATTCCCAGTGTGAACAGTGATGCAGCGCCACGGTAAGTTCTGTAGAGTGAGCACCACTCGCTGGCAGACCCCAACAGGGCAAGGAGTGAGTTTCACCCAGTTCTTATCCAAGAAAATCCATGAATATGCTTCTAGTGCAGTATTAGCACATGGTGAAAATTGGTATTGCCTAGAGGGTTTTAATTTCTGATGGATTATTCTTGTACCTGTACCTGACTGATGCTCTCGTAAGTCCATGTTAACCAATCTGGGACCACAGGAAAGGGAGGACCGATGCAAATACAAACACGTGGAGGATTTCCAGGCATCCATGAGGTCTAGGAGACTTGTCCAAGATGTGTTTTCATTGCAATTAACATTTTTAAAGATGCATCTCACTATTATAAAGGTCAGCGTCACTTCTGTAATATTAATTTGCAATTGAAAGGTATTTTATTATAAGTCCTCTTTTTCAAGTTCTTGTTTCTCAAACTGGAATTTTCTTGAGCATCTAAGAATCCTTTCCTTTCAAAAGATCCCCAAGTTACCCCAGTCTAAGCTAAGAAGTGTTCAGTGTTGGCCGGAAGCATAACTCTAGTTCTCGCAGGATGTGGGCTGTGGCAGGGCGTGCATGTCCAGGCAGCAGGTGGAGGCTTCTCTTGGTCAGTGTGTCTATGCTCAGCAGAGGCCTGGCTGGGGAAACAGGTAGCAGTTTGAGACCAGAGCTTAAAAGAGAGGGAGAGGCCAGGCATGGTGGCCCACGCCTATAATCCCAGCACTTTGGGAGGCTGAGGCGGGCAGATCACAAGGTCAGGAATTCGAGACTAGCCTGACCAACATGGTGAAACCCCATCTCTACTAAAAATACAAAAATTAGCAGAGTGTGGTGGCGCGTGCCTGTAATCCCAGCTGCTCAGGAGGCTAAGGCAGGAGAATCACTTGAACTCAGGAGGTGGAGGTTGCAGTGAGCCGACATCATGCCACTGCACTGCAGCCTGGGCGACAAGAATGAGACTCCGTCTCAAAAAATAAAAATAAAAAAGAGGTGAGACTCCAAAAGTGCTGACAGTTCCCATGGGCAGGTTACTCAGAATAAGGTGGCCCAAGGCCCACAGTCTGTCCTTGGGGACTGGATGGCCCCCATGTCCAGTCAGCAGGGAGAGGACGTGCTGGCTGGCAAGATGGGGTGGGGGAAGCCCAGGGCATCAGGTGCCACAGAAATAAAGCTAGTCGCCTTAGTTGAATGGTGCTTTTGAGTTCCCAGAAGCTCTTCTCAGTGGGGCGCTCCCTGTCTTTCACCTCTGCTCTTCTGAGGTACCAGTTGAAGAGTTTGGGGATGAAATCAAGGTACAGGGCTCCTGGCAGCACTGCGCCTGGCTCCGGGGTTTGCGTGGCAGGGCTTCTTCCTTGTCCTGGCTGTCAGAGAACACCTGGAAATAAATGCTGCATTGTTTTTGCCAGAAAATCCTGACACCACTTCCTGCCTTCCCCTGGGAGGGCTGAGACCTGGTCTAGGCATGGAGCTTACGGTCCACAGACCTGCCTGCCTGCAGCGTGACAGCCTCCCAGAGGGCTGTATTGATTTTTGAAGAGGAGGAAAAAGGCAGACAAAATTGGACTTGCCAGCCTGCTTGGAGTAGAAATTGGTGCTTCCTAAAGGGAATCTTAATTGGCTGACTTCGCAGCTAAAATGTTCCCCCCCTTCCTTTCTCAGAACTCTCCAGCCCCCTGTTTGTTCTTGTGAGACTTTTCCCAGCCCCAGTTACTTTTCTTTCCTGCTTTGGAACATAATTGGATTCTTCACTGGGTAGAGTTTTGCTTGGAAGACCTGAGGGTGTAGCTAAACCAAGTTTGAGCACCCTGGAAGGAAGACAGAAGATGCCGGGAGACCAGCCAGCTCAAAGGAGAAAGGGAGGGGGACAGCATCTGAACTCTGGCCTCCAGCATGATTTCATCCTTTAAACTGAAAACCCTGAGTTTCAGTGCCAGTGACGATACTTGTTGAAAAAGTACAAATGTTTTCTGCTTCTTGTAATCTACTTCTTGCAGATATTAGTACTCTGGAAAAAAGATTTATTTTAATAATGTGAGTTTTAGATTTTTTTCTGTAGTTAACGTTGTTTTATTACTCTATATCCTTGCCAGAAAGCGTGTTTTAAGAGTTTCAATTCAAAATTAAATATGACCTCAGTGTTTTAAAATACAATTATATTAACTGTCCATTTAATAGTTGCTGAGGATTTTTTTGGCCACTGATGGATAGTCAATATACTTGTCTGAGATTAAATTCAGTATTCTCAACTCTGCTAACCAGCTAACATATTCCAGCTGCAGCAATCAACAGGAAAAACAAGGACTTTCTGTGAAGTGAGCTGGAGAAAGTCGTTCCCAGATAAAATTGCCGTGCTATCTTACAAGCTGTGCTTTTCTTTTAAAAACTCCACTGTGTTTGATAATAGGGAACTATCTATTATTTATTTAGAACTGTACACACCAATTTACAAGACAGGTAATTTAGTGGCAGAATTATTTATTAATGAGTCCAGTATACAAGTTAATGGGACTGAGCCCTGTGGAGGTCAGTCCTCATATAATCCATGCCTTTTGGAAAAAAGCATTGTCTTCAGAACATTAGTTATTATTGTTAAATTTAAATTACGATATACTCTCTTGCTGAGACAAAAAACAATTTGTTCTGAATTGCATGGTGACAGAGTTATCCTGTAAGCTGCCTGGAGATGAATTGTGCCCATTGGGGGTAGGTACGTCTTAGCCCTGTTAGCACCAAAAGTATTATTTCTCATTGCATGGGCTCACAGGAGAAAGCAAGCCTGTTCCTTAATAGAGACGACAAATCAGAAACCGCTGCCTGCCTGGGAGATGGAACAGTCGTGTGGGCGAGGAGCCCAGAGGGCGGGCGTGGCTTCCCAAGCCCTGGCACAGCCTGCAGGCCGCATCAGGTACTCTGCGTCTGGGGTACTCTGCCCTCTGCACATCCAGTGGATGGGGGAGGGGCGGGCTGTTCCGTGTGACAGCATGTGGGCTTGTCATGACTAGGAGTGACCACTGGCTTCCATTTCTCAGGAGTGGCTTTGTCCTTGTGATCTGACAGTACGTTTCTAGTAGATGAGAAGGCATGCCTACCAACAGCCCCCATAACTGGACATGGGGGCCATCCAGTCCCCAAGGACAGACTGTGGGCCTCAGGCCACCTCATTCTGAGTCACCTGCCCATGGGAACTATCAGCACTTTTGGAGTCTCACCTCTTTTATTTTTATTTTTTGAGATGCAGTCTCGTTCTTGTCGCCCAGGCTGCAGTGCAGTGGCATGATGTCGGCTCACTGCAACCTCCACCTCCTGGGTTCAGGTGATTCTCCTGCCGTAGACAGAGAAGGCCTGCCCACAGACCAAGACAGAGAAGGCATGCTGGTGTCTGCTGTTGCGTCACGGGGGGAGGCAAGGTTTTCCTCACCGGGACCTCTTCACTCCCCCTTTATGAACGACCCCCTGGCTCCTCCTCCAAAGGCCCAGAAGCCTAGAGGAGAAATGAGGGTAGAGCATAGATGCCTTAGTGGAGCGAGTGGAGCTGCTGGAACTCAACAGACTATAGTTACAGCATGAAGGTAGCGCTTGAAGGATTTGCTGCTTCATTTCATTTTTCTCATTGCATCTCATCATGAAGTCGATTGCCTTATGTCGAGGGTGGAGAATGGAGCAGACACAGAGGAGAACCCACCAAGTTCTATGTCTGCAAACCTGCAGCATTTCCGGGTTCTGACTGCAGAGTCCTATCAAAGTCAGCAAAATTGGAAGTGATGCCCGTTTCCTGGGCTTTCACAAACTTTGTTATTCTGCAGTCTACTCCAACATCCAAGAAGGCAGAGAAATGTGGCTCTCACTGTTTAGAAAACCTTTGTGAGTTTTTCTTCCCCCTGGGGAATGGTTTTTAGCAAATTATTCATTGGAAAAATGAAATCTGAAACACAGGTGTTTTTCAGTGCACGTGCTACAGAGGAACCTCGGCACCCTTGTGTCTTGCTTACCCATTTGCTCAGTGGGCAGGGATTGAGCACCAGGAATGTGCTGGGTAGGATCCCAGGGCTGGAGGCAGAGTCGGGACCAGCCCCAGCATGGTGCGTGGCTGTTTGTCCCGGGGCTCACTGGAACAGCCCTCCTGGGGAGCCTTCTGTTGGACTTCTTTATGCAGCCCAGTCCACACCTCACCTGCGCGTTTGTCAGGCCATTGAGTGCAGTGTTGTGGCCTGAATCATTCCGGGCCTTGCTTCTGGAGGGTTGACAGTAGGGGACACAGCAGGCTGGGGGCATTCTGGGACCCAGGCCTCCTGCCTGTGTGGGATACTGATGTGTGTTGTGTGGACAGGTCACTGATGTGTTTCAATGTAAATCTGACCTTCCTTTAAGAGCAACTGGGCAGCTGTCTAGGAGCTTGAGCCTCTATGATATGGACATCTAGTCTGTCTTTCTGGAAGCTTCTAGAGTGTAAGAGAAAGTAGGTTGGATACTCACATTCCCATTGTCTTTGAATAATGGAACAGTGGGCCTGGATTGTCATCCTGTGGATTGGGGAAGAGATCATAGAGATCATAGAAGTCACCTTAAAGTAAAAGAGAATAAATCCAAATGCTATTCTATGTACACTATATGCCATCAAGTACAGAGCATGTGGGCATGTGGACTTGTCATGATGAGGAAACTGGCTTCCATTTCAAAGAGGAGAGCCAGAGTCCTCCAAATCCATGGAGATGCTCCAGTCTAAAGTCTTTGGAGTCAGGCTTTCATTCCATTCCTGGGTCTTCCCTTATGAGTTTGGTAAGTTGTTATTACATAACCTCAGGACCTCAGTTTCCTGTTTTAGAAATAGAGATGATAGTATCTCCCCCAAGGGTCTTTGGAAGGAATAAGTAGAACAGCTTGTAATGGCATGCCTGGCATGTGTTAGGCACTCAGTGAACAGCAGCTGTGCAGTGTTGTGCGAGAGCTTACCTGGAGCTGTTTTCCTAGAGTGCGTTGATCCTCAACCGTGTTCATGTAGCCCTGCCCAAGGTGCCATATTGTGTAATAGAGATGTGACATCGAGGCGCCGTGTCGCCTGGGACTTCTGGAGTCAGCCGCCTGGCCTGTGGCTGACCTTGGCTGTGTTCCTGAGAGAGTGGGGATATGAAATTGCATGACACAGTCGGTCATCTTGTGCCCGTCTCATCTACTCTTCTGATGGTTCAGTTCTTCTCTGCCCCTAAATTCTTACGTCCCAGAGCAGACTCTTGGTTGAGATGCAGATGCTTTTATCAGGTGTCCTTGGAAAACTCCAGTGACACCAAGCAGTCAGTAGCCTGTAGTGACCACCTGCACTGTCGTCCTCTCTTGTGGACGTGGACATTGACTCTCCATGTCTGGCCTGTGCAGGAAGGAGTGAGTCCTCTCTCTCTCCAGAGCCTGCAGGGGCACCCACCCTCAGCTGGGCAGGGCAAGGCCAGGACAGAGGCTTTGAGGGCGTCGAAAGAGGAAACTGCAAGGTGTGCAGGTTGGCCCAGCAGAGAGAGACCAGAATGCAGAGGGTGCTCAGGGCAGGCGGCTGCTGCTCTGGGCTGTGTGTGTCGTAGCGTTAGCACAGCAGACACGAGCAGTTGACCAGATGCCCCATTAGAGGCCCATGTCCAGGCATGCAGTGTTGATCTCTGTGTATAGATTGATGTGGCTTCTTCTCAAGGTCTGGGGAAGATAAATGTTGAATAATGCACAGTTGCCTAGCCTCAAAGATCTTTTGAGAAATAGCTACTCTGTGCAAGTTTCAACCATTTGTTTAGACTAATGGAATGACTCTAAAAGTTTATATCTTTACAGATGTACAAGCGCTTTATTTATAAGAAACTAATTTAAGCTGGGAAAGAAGAATGTGCCTCTCGTGTGTGTGTAAAACATTAGAAAGCAGCTCTATTCACTGCCATGGTGGTGGAAGGCACGTGCAACACAGACATAAGGCTATTTGAACTCTTTATTTGCCACATTTACAATATTAATAATAGCGTTTCTAGAAGTTGTCACATCAAGTAAAAGATCTTCATTCCAGGCTGTCTTTGGGGGCCAAATTGAGACTGGATGCATGCATTTAATAAATTGTAGTCTCACGTAGTCATTTTGGTAAATAATTAGTTTCAGTGAAAGAATAAGTTAGCATATTGTATGCATCTAATGTTGCAAATGTACATACTGCAAACTTTGCTATTAATCAACAGTCAAGCACCGCAAGTGGGGTCTCATACATAATGAATTGTGCTTAAGCCTCATGGGCTTCTTGATAGAAAAATAAAAGAAAACACAAGTGCAGTAAGCTTTTGAATAAAATTTAACTAGATTGCTCTGCATCCTGTAATTGTTTTGGAATCTTTAGGGACCTGATCATTCATCTATAGTTTTGGGGTGTTTTTATCTTCATCTGTCAAATAGTAGAGACTTTTAATGATATGTTAAAATGTTGATAAAATACAATTTTCCTTTTAATGATTTGAACATTTAGGGGGAAAGTAAATAGGCTTTTTAAGGCTTTCTGGGCCTGCCAGATATACTATTTAGGTTGTCTTTTTAAAATATTTTTATTATTTAATGCATTTTTAAGAATTATTTTTAAAAAGAAAACTATGTATTGTTCCTATGGGGAAGAGTTGAAAATTTACGTAAAGTTTCCTCTGTATTTTTGGTGGGTGTTTTAAAATGCTGTAGTAAATACCTCTGTGGTATTGTTTAGGATCTGACGTTAATTTGAGCCCCACATATTGAGGGCATAGGATGCCCGTTAAAAATTGGTATCCAGTTTTAGCAAGATACCTGTGGCCACCCAGAAAGTAACTTGGAACCTAACTTAATTTTAAATGGTCTCTTTCTCCTCCTGCCATTATTGATGGCGGCACATGAACCCTTTGGTGGCCTATGATAGGATCATAAACATAGGATTCATTTTGGGATAGGGTTGAAGGCATAAAAGCAAGGAATGAGATTTATGTCCATCTTTATTATGAACCACACAGTAAAAGTGCCGTAAAGATTTGCTGACTTGACAGCCAGAGCTCCTCACAGCCCTCCTGCAAGCACTCATGGAACACTGCCTGCTCCAGGAAGACCTCCTGTTTTCTTCTGCACTAGAAATGGGCTGTGCTCATCACTTACTTCCCTGTCTTATATGATGTCCTTATGTACAGAATGCATCTTTAAAATAGGCCCTACAACCAAACACGTAACAGTCAATCAGTAGACTCACCTCACCTGTGATGAGTGGGAGGCCCTCTTGTACCAGAAAGTTAAAAAAAAAAAAATACATTACTCATACCTGTCATTGTTTATTACATAAACTTAAGTGTATTGTTGATGTTTCGTGCGTGTTTATTCACTTTTTCCTTTCATAGTTGAACACATCTTGTTCTTGGGGGTGCATGAGGAATCAGTGGGGTAGCACGTGAATCACTGAGGACAGCCCACAGTGTGCAGTCAGTGCCATTGTCATCATCGTCATTAGCAACGGCAGCTCAAGACCAGTGAGGCCGCAGTTGTATCTGTCATGAACCCATTGGCGTACCATTTGTTTTTTATCTTTGCCGCAGTTGCACTGTTGAGATCCACGTTTCCTACTACTAACATCAGCATTTTTAATTTTTCCTGTTTCTAGTCAGTTTCCTAAAATAACTATAGAATATTCAAATAATTGCGTGCACTTTGTCAAACGTACATGGTCATAGTGCCCAAACAGTTGCTGGCCACCAGGCAGAGCCACGGAGCAGTCACTGCCATGTTCCTTCCCAGCCTCCTCGGGGCCTCCATGAAACATCGAGGCCATTGGAAGGCGGAAGTGCTGTTTCTGATGTTGACCCGTGTGTTTGACCTTCACCTTCTCTTCCTGCGCAGTCGGCTGTCAACTCTAGAGGAAGAGACAGCCCTGAGTCAGTATTCTAACCACTAACCGCATGCATTTCAGATCCTCGGTAAATGCTTGAATGAAATTAAGCCACTGCATTTGTCTGAAATATAGAGTCAAAAGGTTTTATTCAGCCTCCTGTTTAAAATAAAATAATCTTTATTGAGAGCAGGTAGCATAGTTTATTTCTTTTCTTCAATCTTATCCCTGAAAGAAAACATCTGAGCTTTAGCAGGAAGCTATAATTGAATGCAGGACAAATCCATCAAACACAAGACACTCTGCTAGAGATCTTCTAAATGGGACATAATTGTGCATTTACCAGTGATATTTAGCAAAAGTCTCCATGTAGCATGGATAATCTTTGGCTGAAGGCATGTTCCTACATAAGCCCCGGAGTCTGCTGCTCTGCCCTTGAGTCCTGAAGGTTCTGGAAGCCAGAGGAGGTGGGTGCTCGCTAGCTGGGCTTGGGAAATGTTGCTCGTCACCTGAGCGTCGAAAGTGCTGTGTGTGGCGAGGCCACTAAAAGCTTTTCAGGTACCCACGGGTTTCCTTGCAGCCTTCTTCAAAGCCTCGTGGAAGCCTTGTATCCAAGCTCGGCACCTTGCCAGATTCCAGAGGAACTCAGAGGAGCAACTGCCTTTGGAACAAACTCCTTGGGTGACCCTCCAAGGTCATCTGATAGCATTCCCAAACCATAAGATGAAAACGTTGTCCTTGGAGAGGTCGGGGGGTGGTGTTTGGGTTGCAGGAGAGGCAGAGGGTACACAGCACACTCCGTCTGTAGTGTCCTATGGTCAGCCTGATGGAGCCTCAGATGTGAGTAACTTATGAAGGACTCTTGGCCGATTTTCTTATATCAAATAGGATTCAAGCCAAATACATCATGTGTTCATGTCTCTGGGGAGTAGAATTCATTCAGAAATGGACATTTAGGGATTCTCTACTGCCAGTGGAATCTTAAGGCACCCAAAAATCTGAATACTCAAATCTCCCAGCTGGCTGGTCGAGTTTTAGAGCATTGAGCACTCTAAACTGGGCAGAGCCTGGAAGCTGTGGTAGCACTCTTTCTGCTTTGTTTTCCTCGTGCTGAGCTGGGCTGATATCAAGACTCCTGGGGCACTTGCTTCCTCTACCCTTTGTCTGTGGCCAGGCGGGATTCCCACACGGTCAGAGGAAGCCCATGTCCAGCAAGGGAAGTGCCTTCCGTGTCTCTCCTCTCCCCCAGCTCCGCTGTGCCGCAGGTGGGCAACTGCCACTGTTCCTTCATGTTCTTGATAATACCAGTGTCTTGAAAGGAAGCTTCATGCAGGTAGGGAGGACACTTTTCCCTGGAATAGCTCCTGTGCCCGTGTGTTATAAGTTTGTGCTGAAACGTTCTGACCACCTTTCTGTGCCCTGTTTTGGGTTGAAGGGAAGGAGATTTCAATCAAATCCGCAAGGCAGTTCATCACTGGGACGTTGTTTTTCCAAGCCGGGGAAGGCGAATGGGTTGGGGCAGCTTCCCACAGGCGGTAACTCCGGGAGAAGATCTCCGGGGCCTTCCAGTCTGCTGAGGCTCTGGGAGCTTCCACCCAGGGCAGGTCAGTGTCGTCCGGTTTGATTTTAAGGAACCCCGGGCCTTGCCCACAGTTGTGTTTTTCTTAAAGAAATCCTTGAGCCAGGCCCACGTGGCTCTGGCTTTGCTGTGTTAAGGTGCCCGACGCCCTGTTGTCCCGTGCACATATGCCCAGCAGAGCTGGGCGTCTTTTTCACCCACCAGCCACCATCTTCTCATGCCAAGTCAAAGTGAAAGGCACCAGTGTCATGATATTTGCCTCGGGATTATTCTGTGGGTGACACGTGATGTCCTGGGAGCGGCCTGGGGGAGGTGTGACCCTGATGTGCTCTGAGCGTTTCCCCACCCATGCTGGGAGAGGGTCTTGTCTCCTGCAGGGTTCAAGGGATGGGACAGGAAGGGGCTGCGGTGCCAGGTGAGAGTCTCCGGCTGGCGTCTTGAGCTGGAGTCTGTGGCAGCACCTGGAGCTGCAGGATTTGGGCTCCCGAGCAAAGGTGCTTCCCTGGTGAGGATGGGGCAGACCACAGGGCCGGCATTTCAGCGGTGGGTGAGCTGCAGGTCCCCTGGGGAAGACTGGGACGTGGGATTTCTATGAGCGTGGGCTGCGGAGCCCATAATTATTGGCATTTCAGGGTTCGCCAGCGGGGAAGCCCGAGGAACTCCCCCGTGATAAGTGCTGCTGTGAGAGAGGCCGTCACCCCCAGCTCTTCCAGGGCCGAGCGCAGCGGGATGGAGGAGAGGGCAGGGCAGGAGAATAAATTTCATTTTACTGTAGAAATGGAAATTTGTGTCATGGCTTTAAAAATCTGGTTTTATGTGTGTGTTTAATGCCATTCATTTTAAATGTAGTATCATAAATCCTTGCTTCAGAATCAAAGCTGTTTAATTACATTTCACCCATGAATAGTTACCTAATGCCAATAGAGAAAGAGTTAAAAAAGAGAACTACAGAGTAAATCAGAGGTTGAGATCTTTAGCACAAGCATAAAAAATCAATTTAAGATGAATTTTACTACTATAAAAATTCTTCAAATATCCTTTTAAGAATGGGAAATGCTAGGAAAGCCAGCTCACATTTCAATTCCCTCAGCAGCATGAGAGAAGGACGTCCGCGTGGGCAGAGCCTTGCAGTGCCGGAGCGCACCCCATTTTGCTCAGGGGTGCTAAGGAAGGAATCCTAACTCTGGAGTCTGAGCAGCTGCTGGGGGCACAGAAGCTCCCAGCTCTTGTGGTAGAATGCCCCTCTCCCACAGCATACCCTTGCTTCCCTGAGAGACCCCATCTGCAGGATGTGCTGGCCGGCCAGACCCCTCGAGTTCTGGAGCCTAACCCTGACCTTGAGGTGCTCGCTTTGCCAACCAGTCCCGCATCCCAGTCTTCCCCAGGGGCCCACCACTGAAACGGCAGCCCCTGTGCCCCGCCCCATCCTGGCTGGGGGAGCACCTTTTCTTGGGAGCCCAAATCCTGCAGCCCCAGGTGCCACCACGGACACCAGCTCACGACGTCAGCGGAGGTAATGCAGGAGAAAAGACCCTCACCCAGCGCCTCAGCCCCTTCCTGTCCCATCCCTTAAACCCTACAGGAGACGTTGGCTGAGCTCTTGCTGCAGAAGGTGCCAGGCCCAGGTGGCTTGATCAGGGGTCTTGTTTCCCCAGTTGAAGGTCGGGGTACGTGGGCCCCATCACGCTTGCTCTTCCTGTCTGGACAATGGTGGTTGACAGCTCTTTGTCACTCAGGCGGGAGCTGGGGCTAACCCTCCCTGCACGCTGCTTCCACCCCTCTGTTCTGCCGCCTTCCCCGGGGATCAGGACAGCAAAGCACATTACATATTTCTCCATCTTTCTTCTTAGATATCATCAGTACCCTGTTTATTCAGTTAGCAAGGAGCAGAGCATTAATCGAATGACTGAAGATGTGTCTCTGAAATTGAATAATATTTAAGCCAAGCAGAAGTTCTCCTTTCCATGGCCAGACCTCACTAAGCGGGAAGCAGATCGGGGCAGTGAGAAGACAGCACTTCCATGCCCCAAGGAAACATCTGAGAGAGGCCATTTGGTTGCCCTGTTCAGCAAGCCGGTTCTCTGCCTGCAGAGTGAGCACGGTTTCCCCTGGGGCCTCTTTGTGACAGGGGCCGATAAGGGTTTCCAGGCAGTGGCTTGGGCTGTGGAGACCTCAGCCTGTGTATTGAGGGTACTGGGCTGAATGAGGGCCCTGTCTGCGTGAGTTCCCTTGGGCAGGAGTCTGGAGATGGTGGCAGCTTAGAGAAGGCCAGGGCCCGTTCTGTCTGGCCACAGTGTTCATGGGGTCAGCCATGAACTTTAGCCGGCTCTGCTGGGCTTAGTTCTCAGGCCCAACTGCTGGTCTCAGTTGTCGGTGGCTGCCGGTCATCCTAGTGAGCTTCCTTCTTTTTCCCTTCATTCTCTGGCTCCTTCCTTAACGTTGTCAATATCTGCGTGCTTGGAAACCTCTGACCACCCTCCTGTTCCACTGTGAAAAACAGTGTACGGGGACCCCTATGTGCATCTCACCTGAAGAGGTCCATTTTTAGAAAGACCCGAGGATCTCGGCAGAGACTTTTACACCCACAAAACACTGCAGCCTGGAGACCCAGCCTCCAGGACAGGACAGCCTGTGAGACTGGCCCGAGGTCTTCCATCACTGCCCCTGCTGTCGGATGACATGCACGTTAGGACCTCAAAGCGAAGTAACCCTGGACACACCCTTCACTGGGTCTCTTTCCCCCACTTCTCCCCCAGCAATGGAAGGAAAGCACAACTCCACACGAAAATAACAACACAGGTGCAGCTCTGTGCCTCCCCGTAGCTTCTCCCTGCCGCCCCATGGGCTTGGCCGTGGTGTCACCACACACTGTAGGTGTCGCAGACGCAGGCCCACAGCCGTGTGTGCCCCTCGGCATGTCTGCTGTCTTCTGGGAAGATGGAAATGCCATCACAGGCATTTACTCAGGCAGAAGCTCTGGAACTTTAGATCCCAGCTTCTCCGTTTTTAATGGTCTCTTGTTAAAATGTGAGTATCCCAGATGGAATGCAAAAGAGGTTCCTGCTGCTGAGGCCCTGGTTTCTTTTCTGAATGGAAGTGCCAGGGTATTTCCGCCCACAGTACACTTTAAGCCAAAGTAATTTGTATCCTCTTTAACACAAGCCCAGTACACGAAAGGCTGTGTTTGTTTAACTAGACGTGTAAGCTATGGTTATCTTTATTTCCAGTTTAACTGAATAAGAGAGTAAACCTTTTTAACCATAAGGAAGGTGTTCGGCTTCCTTTTATCTCTTGCCTCATCATGTACTTTTGACTTTATTCAGATTTGTACAAGCTTGGTTTTTACCTCACAGGAAAAGCAAGAACTAATCGCTCCAGAGATCATCTGAGCTCTTCGTGTGAAGGTGTTTTAAGAAGTTGTGACTGCATCTTCTTTTCTAAAACAGCCTCCAATTCTGTGATACAAAGTGAAATGCCGGTTGTTTGTAGCTCCGGGGCTGTGGTCCTCCTGGACGCCAGCAATAGCAGCAGGCCCCATCCACATGGAGCTGGGAAGACAGGTCCCCTTCTGCATGGGGCCAGGGAGACAGGCCCTCTTTCGTACAAGGCCAGGGAGACCAGTGGAATCCGCACGGGGCCAGGGGGACACCCCCATCCACACAGGGTTGGCAGACAGGCGGAATCCACACAGGGCTGGGAAGACAGGTCCCCTTCTGCATGGGGCCAGGGAGACAGGCCCTCTTTCGTACAAGGCCAGGGAGACCAGTGGAATCCGCACGGGGCCAGGGGGACACCCCCATCCACACAGGGTTGGGCAGACAGGCGGAATCCACACAGGGCTGGGAAGACAGGTCCCCTTCTGCATGGGGCCAGGGAGACAGGCCCTCTTTCGTACAAGGCCAGGGAGACCAGTGGAATCCGCACGGGGCCAGGGGGACACCCCCATCCACACAGGGTTGGCAGACAGGCGGAATCCACACAGGGCTGGGAAGACAGGTCCCCTTCTGCATGGGGCCAGGGAGACAGGCCCTCTTTCGTACAAGGCCAGGGAGACCGGCAGAATCCGCACGGGGCCAGGGCGACACCCCCATCCACACAGGGCCGGCAGACAGGCCGAATCCACGCAGGGCTGGGGTTGGAGCTGAGAGTCATCCTTGACCCCAGCTTCATGATCCTCCTCCACCTCGTCCCTGCACCATGGCCATGCTCTTCCTGCTGCAGCCCTGCTTTGGGGCAGCTATGGTGCCTTCTGCCTCTGGCCAGGGGCCTGCAGCCCTCACCAGTCGCACTGTGGGCCCCATTTATAGGACAAAGTGCCCTGCGCACCCTGACACGCACAGCCCTTGTCCACCTTTCTGCGAGTCTTGGTCCCCAAGGCCTTCACTCTGTGTCTGTGTTCACACTGTCTGTCCTATGCCCAGGATGGCTCTGTTGCCTCCTCTCCATGGACCAGCCATGTCCACCCTTGTGTGGACAGTTGGGACGGTGCTCTTGGCTGCATCGGCCACCTGTGCTGGGCTGCACGTCCAGGCAAATGCAGCCTTCATTGGGAGCCTCCCAGAGCAGCATGCGTGTGTCAAGTAGAAGCATTTTGTAGATCTCAGCGCACACACCCTAAAGCAGCCCAGGAAGGAAGGGTGAAGGGCCCGTGGGAGCTGTGCGTCCACAGCCTCCACAGTGCAGTGATGCTTCCCACCTTTTCACAGAAGCCTGAGGAGCAGCACTGTCTGTGAAAGGAAACTAGAAAACTCCCACGCTCCAAGCCTGGGAAGTCCCGGGGAAGCGTGCCGTTTGTCTAGGGCCTTGAGAAGCAGGGAAGGAAGGAAGGGAGTCACCTGAAGAAAACGGACCCTGTGCCAGGGCTTCCCAGTGGGGTTCCACAGCACTTGAAATCACAATAGGTTGTGTCATGCACTGCACAGCCCCAGGTGGCAGTGGGAGACCTCCCCTTCGGGGCCGTGTCCTCAGTCTGTGGAACGCAGCCCCAGAACATCCACCCCTGCTGGGGATGGGGAATCCTTTCTGTTAGGGGCCACCAGGTCGAAGCCACAGAAGAATGAACACCCCAAACAGAAGCAGCCACAAAACAGTCTGAAGCGACTCTAAGAGGTACAGGTTCAAACTACAGGAAACCGAAGGGAGGAGAGTGGCCAGAAAGAACTGAGAAGGCCGCATGGTAGCTCACGCCTTTAATCCCAGCAGTTTGGGAGGCCCAGGCAGGCGGATCACCTGAGGTCGGGAGTTCGACACCAGCCTGGCCAAGATGATGAAGCCAACATGGAGAAACCCCATCTCTACTGAAAATGCAAAAAATTAGCTGGCTTGGCAGGCGCCTGTAATCCCAGCTACTAGGGAGGCTGAGGCAGGAGAATCACTTGAACCCGGGACGTGGAGGTTGCAGTGAGCTGAGATTGAGCCATTGCACTCCAGCCTTGGCAACAAGACCAAAACTCCATCTCAAAATTAAAAAAAAAAAAAAAAGAAAAGAAAAAAGGAAGATTTGAGAAAGAACCGAGTAGACGCAGGCACGTGAGGCACACGGCTGCCCCCGAGAGAACAGACTCGCTGAATGAAGGAAACACAGACTAGGCCCTCTGGAGCGTGGGAATCGGGGGACTGAAAGTGAACGCTGAGGAATCCCCTGAACACAGCACACAGCTATGGAGGAAGCAGGACGCATGGTTGTGGCCTTGCGTTGTTGGACTCGAGGTGGGGTGGGCTGTGTGGTGCAGTTTAATGACTGTGTTGATATTTCTGGAAACGTTTCGATAGTGAGTGCTTGATAATTTAGGTGCAGCCGTGCCGTCTGTAAGTCTTAACGAAGGGACACTGTCACTTGGGTTGCTTTGCGCTGTGATGCAGACTCAGAGCACACGTCCCGGGAGGCCTGAAGGTGGAGAGTGGGTGCGGGGCCTTGGTGCGTCCTTGCCTCACTGGTCCCCCTCTCTACTGCACAGCTAGTTGAGATGCGCGTGCCCATGAGGCAGGGCCCAGAGGTTTACTAAGCCCCTGTTCTCACTTTTGCAGTGCCATGGAGGTCCCAGCCCCTGCTGAGGTTCTCGGAGGTCCGGAGCCCCTGATGCAGTGCACAGCCTGGCTGAATGCCTATTTCCACCAGCCCGAGGCTATCGAAGAGCTCCCCGTGCCGGCTCTTCACCATCCCGTTTTCCAGCAAGGTCAGTAACTAAGCCATCTGCGGTGGTTCCTTTGGGGAGCTTGACTTATTAATGATCGCTGACATCACACTTCATTTTATTGAGTATACCAGCTTGGTATTTTTACATCAGCTAAACAGAGACAGCGTTTGGCCGAGCTGGAGGGACAGGGGTTCGCCGCCTCCACCCACTCCAACGCTTGTGTTAGTTTTGGCACAGGGTCGCATAATTCTTGGCAAAGGCAATAAAAATGATGCATGCAGATTGACTCTTGACTCTCCGCTGGCTGAAAGGTTTAAATAGGAACACATCTGAATGGCAGTAAATTTTTCGATAAGCTTATTGTGAACTTCAACTATCTGCTTGCCAACAGCACAGAAAACGAAACTTGTGCGTGGACATTTAGCCATTTCCATACCCTCTGTTTGTGACGCTTACATCATAGCAGGTAGCAGCATTGGAGCTTCTCAGATAAGTTTTGCATTTAATTTCTCAAACATACCAGAGTTAGAGATATTCTTTCTTAAGGGATAGCTTGAGAACTTACCTGTACATAGCCTGTTTAAGGCTTGTGATAACCTAAAACATTTCCCAGATATTTCTTTTACAGCTTGTGTTTGGCTCTGCTCAATACAGAAATTAATTACAGCAACTAAAATCATTCCAGACCTATGCCAGAAATTTATTCTGCATAGTGAGTTTTTCATAATCATTTTTGTATAAGTGAATGTATATTCATATATGATGTATATAAGGAGTTGTACACTTATATATCCTTAAAGGGAAAAATTACCTTGAGATTTTACATGTGGTGAATTTAAAGCAATTTGGAATTTCAGATCGGATTTGCTGGGTAAGCTTAACAGTATTCTAATTGCTGCGGTGCTTCTCAGCACAACGCAAACTTGAAAATGGAGAGACGTTTCCAGGGGAAGCAGGTAGAGAAACCCCTGAAGGTTGGGCTAATACCTGAGTTCACTTACGAAGTCAGACAGGTGAACAGATGAAGTCCTGAGCACGTTTTGTGCATAATGAACTGAAACTGTGCAGCTATAATGAACCAGGTGCCTTGCTGTCCTCTGAATCATGTAGAACTATCTCCAGAAGGGTTCAGTAGGGATCTCTAGGATGGGCAGGCAGGAAGCTAGAGTGGGTGGGCCTTTACATGGAACCACAAACATCCACGAAACCTCTCATCATCTGTGCCCACCAATGGGCCACCGCCAGGACAATGGCACTACCAAAGCCTCCTGGGCCGCCGCCAGCTACGGACCCACCTCTCCCCAGCACCATAAGCCAGTGAGCCAAGCAGACGGTGTGGGGGACCTTGCTTGCTGTACCCCTGACAAGCCAGGCACAGGGCAGGATGTTGCTGCATGGCCCAAGGAAGTCAGAGATTGGTTTTGTTTATTAAAGTTGGGGCTTGGGGATCTTAGAGTGGTGAACTCTTCTCTGTGCGATCTCTGTTTTGGGGGTTCACCTGCCAGAAGGAGTAAGGCTGAAGAGCTGCCCAGGAGGCTTTTTTCTCCTTAAGCCGGTCAAATATGTGAGCTGAAATGTAAGGTCTCAGGACAGAAAAGTTCTCTTATAAAACCAGGGCAGGAGGTATCCGCATAATCGTATGGAGGCTGGGAGAACAAGCCTGCAAACCCCTGAAGTTTACCTAAGGTTTATTGTGCAACTTTATGAAAAACGTAGAGGCAAAAGTTCCATGAAAATTGTTAGTTTTCTCCAAGTCGTATGGTGGTCCTGGCCATGGAGCTAGACCCTGCTGGCCTGGTCTCACCAGGGTCCAGAGAGTGATGTGCGCTCGGGCAGGCCAGGAAGAACCGGAGGAGGAGGCGGCCTCTGCAGCTGCTGACAGGAACTCCGGGACAGGGGTGGCCAGCAAGGGGGGAGGCACTAGAAATAATCAGACACTCTCCAAACCACCCCTGCAAGCACTGAACCCCCTCTGAGCCTTTCCCCCCTCACTTCTGGCCATGGCAGTATTTGCTGCTCCTAGAGCCGACAACGGCAGGCGGGCCCCTGGGGCTCCTCAGTCAAGTCCCTAGTGCTTAAGCAGAGTTGGGATCGGCCACACCTACCCTTGCCTCCCTGGCTTTCGGCCCACGCCAGGCCAGGCTGCTTCCTGGGCTGGCAGGTCATGATAGCTCTTGGTGACCAGGAAGACCTCAAAGTAGCCACTAGGATATTGGTAAAGGCTGTCTGGCTCCCTCATGGCCCTGCCCCTCTTGGAAAGCCCTACAGTGTGGGTGGATACCTCTAGCTGGGATGAGGTCCACTCCAGCAAAGTTTTGGGGTGGGAGTGTGACAGCCTCTCACGTCCTTCTCTCCTGGTACTCTAGGAACTCTAAGGCTGGCTGCAGACCCAGGGTGCTGAGCTCAGGGCCTTCTCTCGAGGGTGGGGGCTGGAGTCCCTTGGGCCAGGCCTGCCTGCAGATGGTTAGTGGTTGCTATGGGGGCTGGGATTCCCCACCACAGCATGTGCAAGCCAGGTTTTTAACATTTAGCTCAATCGTTTACTCCTGGGCAGGGGCCAGGTGTATGGATTTTACTGTTTGAAGAAGGGGAGGTGGATGGTGGATGGTTGCTAACAGGGAGTTAATTGGTTCTCCCAGATATGGATACCCCCCTTTCTGTCTGGCATGAGTTTGGTTTGCTCTCTGTCCAGTTTGTATCTCGTAACATCAGTGAAATCAACAGTGAGGGGAGTAGGTCTTTTAGAGGAAAAGTCTTTTGACATCTCAGAGCCCCCTGGAAGCTGTGGAGTAACAAATCAACCTGCTTTGCAGACTGAGAGGAATGGGTCCGTTGTAACATGGAATGAATGTTTCCTTGACCAATTCCCTTTTCTGTACATTTTAATTTTTGTATATGTTTAACATACTTTTGCATATCATTTTTCACCATATTCTCCGTTCTGAGATTGAGACCAGGTTTATCTATTTCAGCCTGGTTTACCTATGTCAACATTTTTAAAAATGTGATTGTATTTGAGCTCATCCTTGAGTTCCAGCACATTGACCCTTTCTTTCTGAAGGCCTGACTGGTAAAACTTCTGACCACACAGTACCCAGCCTTCATCGCTTCCTCGGGCCCGTCCTGCCACGGAAAGAGCCTCTCTCCCGCACACCACCTCTTCGCAGCAGCACCTCGCCTTCCAGGATTCCTCTCTGGAATGAACATGCTGTTCTTGATTTGCTTTTTAAGGCTAACCACAAAAATATGCATTACATTGAACCGTATGAAATTGCTGTTTTTGAGGTTAAAACTTACCAAATACTAGAAATCTCAGATGGTTCAACTTCTTATCTTGGGGAATTTCCAAAGACAGGTTAGTGACTAGGTAGCTGTTGGGGTGTTTCTGCCTAAGGACAGTGAAGCTGTGTTTCCCGACCCGGTGTCCGGAGGGCTCCGGGGCTGCCTCACTGTGAGGCCGGGACAGGTGGGATTTGCAGTGGGACGGCGCTGAGGCCCTGGAAGGAAGCCTCATTGTTCTGCTGAAGGGATTAAGAGGAAAGCTGAGCTGTCCAATGAAGCGTATCCTAATTTCTGGTTCAAGTGTTGTTTTAGTCAGGTCATTTCCTAAAATAAAATTAGTCAAAGTTTTCTTGGTTTTGGGTTTTTTGGCTTTTTTGGTTTGCTATTCTGGTTTTTTTAAAGTGTTAACAAAATCCATTTTCTAGCTACTGTGTGACTGAGACCCAGCGTCTTGTTGCACAGCGTAGCTTTTTAAGGAGGTCATTTTTCCCCATAAGCCTCTCACAGGGTCAGTTTTGTATTTATTTCTCATTCATTTTTCCTTAAGAAATACTTAGTTAATGAAGCCATTATTTTTGAAATGCATTTTTACTTTTTTATAATGAAATATCATTTTTAAACTTTTCTCTGAACACCCCCTGATTTCTTAGTGTTTATTTATGAAAATGTTTAGCTTCTTTATATAATATGCCTCCTGGAGAAGCCGTAGAGGTCAGCGGGCAGCGCAGTTACAACAAGAAATCCTTTCTACCTTAGTTTGCCAAAAGCAGCTTTTTACAGTGAGTTCAAGAAAAGCAGACCTATGGAAGGCGAGGATGGACTTTCAGATACAGAACCCATCTGGGCACGTCCTCAGGTCCCTGAGCCCTCCCACCCGTGGAGACCCTGCTGGCGGGTGTGGCTGACCCCAGGCTGCTGAGGGAGGGCCTGAGGCCAGGGCCTTTCTGCTCCTGCTGAGGCGGGACCAAGCCTTGGGGCTGCCCATGCAAGAC
Source organism: Trachypithecus francoisi (assembly GCF_009764315.1). NCBI lineage: Eukaryota > Metazoa > Chordata > Mammalia > Primates > Cercopithecidae > Trachypithecus > Trachypithecus francoisi. Next base: position 1,751,767 of record NW_022681442.1, on the reverse strand, counting down.
TGTGGGAGGCCCAGCTGGGACCCCAGCCTTCTCACAGATGAAGGCGTTCAACAGACGAGTTCTGAGTTTTCTTTGTAAAGTGACTGCAATGTTCCCTTTTAAATGAAATATTTAACACTTTAATAATTCCTTCGTCACAGCTATTGGCTTATAGCTATGAAATCCAGTTGCATGACAGCAGTAAAATCTCCGTTTTTTAACACCTGCTGGTAGAAGTTTTTGTAACTTGTATTACAGAGCCTCAGAAAGGATTCATATTTCGTATTTTTGTGTCTCCATCGAATTCCTCATTTTAAAAGGGCCTCTAACAAAAGCCCCGCCCCAGAGTTAAGGGAAAGACCCTTCCGGGTGAATTCATTGAGGTTCCCACCGTGTCCTGGAAGACGGGCCCTCTCTGCTGGTGCTTCCAGTGGGGACCACGTGGGTCCTGGAAGGTGCATGTCCCAGGAGAGGATGACGAGGGAGGAGAGGAGAAGAGAATGGTATCATTATTTGGGTCCTCACCGGAGCCAGCCCTTTAAGATTAGAAATCCTTCTTGAAGAGCCAAGCAAAGGCTCATCCAGCCCCCACAACCCCATTCTGCTGCCTTCTCACATCCAGGAAAGAGCACATCCCTGATGGGCATCCAAGCAGGTGGCCTCCCCTGGAAAGGGGCACTTTAGCCCTCCTCACCCAGAGGCCCTAGGGCCCGTCTGAGTGTTCTTAAAATGTACCTCATAAGTCGTGATCCAGCCTGAGTTTTTCTGCAGAGGCGCTGCAGCCAAGAGGGGATGTCTTTGTCGTGGCTTCCACATAGATCACGACAGCGCACAGGCTTTCTCCTTTCAGCACTTTGTACCGATATTTTCCCTGAACTTAAAAAAAGAAATTACCAATCGAAAGAGAAGAGAATAGCTAAAATAGGAGATGCATTTGCAGCCACCTCTGGGCGGCCACCGCTGTTCCCCTTGATTTTAAACGAGGGCTCATAAATATTGTTGACCTTGCTGAGATATTACCTGGTGGAGCTGGAGGGTTTGTAAACCTTCTTCCGATGCCCGTTTATTGATTAGAACAAGCTAACAACACTGCACTTAAGTGGAAAAAACAGCTGATGAAAATGTAATTCTTTCGGCCTTAGAGCTGCTGTGCTCCTTTCCTGGACAGCAAATGTGGAAATCAAGATCTGTGGCCTTCTGGAACCTTCACCAGGAAATGTGAAAAGAAGAAGAATCCATCCGCAGCAGAGAGTGGATGGCAGGCCCACGATTTCCAGGTGGCCAGTAGGATTGTCCGATGTCTGGAATGAGTACCAGGGACCGCCACCAGGAACGCGTCATTTCTACCACTGAGAGGAAAGCCCAGTGCATTTCTGTGGTTCAGACACTTGACACAAAGAGAAGCTGGAATGTTTAAAAGCAAAACTAGGGCAGGGATCAGTGAAAGTGCAGGATGTGTGCAAAACAAGGGTAGAGTGAGCGCTGGCAGGGATGGAGGTGCTGAGGGGTCTTCTGCGCTGGGGACACTTACTTATACCAGCCCTGCCCCGAGGAACCCATCCCCTGTGGGTCCAGAAGACCAGATCCCTGCTGATGTCCTCCCTTTCAGAGCTGTCTGGAGGTGCATGTCACTGGTTCCCAGGGTCTCATCTGCCAGCACACGGCCTGGCTTTCATGGGAAGTCCCCATTGATGCGATTCCCTTCCCAGTGAGTGGGCTCCCGTCACCCGTTCTGGCTTATTTGAATACCTGCATCACCTCCAGCCCCTCAGCGGAACAAGAGTGTCAGATAATCCAGAATGCTGTTGAGGGCTGCTCCAGGTTGGGGGCTCACAGCCCCAGCATCCAAAAGTCTCATTTCAGCAGGGTCTCGTGTCCGCAGAGTCCCTAGGCACCCCGAGCTCTCCTGGTTTGCCCAGGCTCTGCCTGCATGGGCTGGCCCCGTGGACTGCCTGGCCAGGCCAGCCCAGTAACGGCGGAACACGTCATTCTCAGCTCCTGAGCTTGCCTGACCAGCTACACTCTGGCATATTGGTGAATTTCATGGACCAAAGAACCTGAAGTTCAGATTGTGTATTAGTTCATTGTTTCATATTTTATTATGCAGTTTCCTACCTAGCAATTGTCATGAGTGCTTTCTTGCTCTTTATCTTATGAACAGCATCTTGGGCTAGGAGAGAGTTTTTAAAGTTTCAACGATGATTCCTTCAAGCACATCCCTCTTTCAAGTTACTCTTAAATCTCAGTTCATTCAGTGGGGTTGGGGGAGTATATATCAGAATCCTCTAGGAATTTCATTTGTGATATTCTACCTACACATTTTTATACTTCTGGCCGGGCGTGGAGGCTCATGCCTGTAATCCCAGCACTTTGGGAGGCCGAGGCGGGCAGATCACGAGTCAGGAGATCGAGACCATCCTGGCTAACATGGTGAAACCCCATCTCTACTAAATATACAAAAATTTGCGAGGCGCGGTGGCGGGCGCCTATAGTCCCAGCTACACGGGAGGCTGAGGCAGGAGAATGGCGTGAACCCGGGAGGCGGAGCTTGCAGTAAGTGGAGATCGCGCCACTGCACTCCAGCCTGGGAGACAGAGCGAGACTCCATCTCAAAAAAAAAATTTTATACGTCTTATCCCTCCTCAAGATACACTAAAACCTTAGCATGGGCACGCACATACGCATACCCTGTTTCTGAGAATTACTGTTCTAAAGGAATTTATCAAAATGGAGGTAGCTCTTATGAATGCTTTTGCTGTGTGCTTTACCCTCTACTAAGTCTAACATTCCTAATTTAATAGCTATTTTTGTTTGAGATTTAAAAATGGTGCCCATTGAAGGAATGTTGTGCTGTTGAGGAAATGCCTGCCCCTCTCCTAGGAAAGGGGAGCTCGGCTCCTGGTCCACTGGCAGTGGCTGGAACAGAACCATGGCCTGCTGACTCCCAGGAAATTCATGGTGTCCCTGTGCAGAGCCCCTCGGACTCATCAGCGATCCCACAGTGTCTGTAGCAGAAGCATAGTTAGGTAAGAGTTCATCCTGAACGTAAGAGGTCTTTGGGTCCTTAGTTCCCTGAGGTTTCCATGAGTCGGAGGAAAGGAAGCAGCCCTCACACAGAGTGATTTACCAAGCCTGAGAGGAAACCAAAAGGACTGTTTGAAAGTCAGCCATGTTCATACCTTGTTGGACGTAACTAGGGTCTCTACTACAATAAGCAGGATTTGTAATATTTAAAATTATTATGAGTGCTGCTTTTATGGGAAAATATTCACATTAAAATATAACTTAACTCTGGTGAAGTAATTAAACAGTAAATCAGTGATGGCTTCTGTTAAAAATTAAGTCACCGTAATTACGTGAATGCCTTTAGAAGGATTGTCTGCAGTGTCCTGGTGCTGGCCTTGAATGGACTCCTCAAAAAGTAGAAGTCACCAGGTTTCTGCCTATGAGGAAATGTAAATTGCATCATTGCTTCCTTTAATAAACTTGCATTTAAAATAGGCTTTGAAAAATAGGAATTTTCTCTCTGTTTTAAAGTAAAAAACACACTTTTCACTTAAATATGTTTCTAAATTTCTGTTTCCACTGAGTCATTAGCTGGACTTGTGCTACTCCAAAAGAGAGTGTTTACCCTCATATCTTTTGTCATCATAAAATGCACATTCATATTTTACAGGTAATGTTAGTGCATTTGAAATAATTCTAGCAATAATAAGTAGAATTGTCTCCACTACCTGTGGTTATAGAGAAAATGATATTTTAATAACGTGTGCATAGAATTGGACTACGTTATCAATATGTTAAATATGTAAATATCAGTATAAAATTAATAGTGATAATGCCGAAAAACTATTGCAGGAGCCAAAAGTATAAAAACTGATTTAAGGTAAATGCTTTCACACATACGGTTTTTGCCTGCAATCCTTATGTTCAGGCTGACTCGGAATGTAAGATTCATGAGTCTCTGTCCCTCTTTCGATGTTGTTTCTGGTGTCAGAATGGAAAAAGCAAATATTTACATAGAGGGAACTCCTTTCTCCTGTTGGAGGTATGCGGCCATCGGTGTAGCTTCCGAGGCCGCGTGGAGATGGGAACATCCTCAAGGCAGAGCAGACTTCCTGGAGGCTCAGCTGGGATGTCTCCAGCTCTGTAGCACGTTTTAATTCCATACAAGAAGTTACTCCCAAAGAAGTAAATTGAAGAACGAAATCAAGGAAAAGAAAGTCCTGTTTTGAAAGCTCTTAAACACTTGACTCAGTTAAGTTTGGATCAGGCTTTCTCTGCCCTTCCAAATATTCAGGTTAAGTATTGGCAACGTCCAGGAAGCAGCGCTCTGGAGAACCCACCCTCTCTGCCAGCATAAATATGTACAGCGTAGCTGTTACTATGGCAACTACTTTTTTTTCTTGAGTACTGTTGTTAATTGTTGCACAAACACATATTGTGTAAGAAAGGGGACTTGGCCATAGTCTTCCACGTGTGGGTAGGTGTGCCCACACTGTCTGCTTTTTTAAAAAATGCTGCGTGATCCCCCGCCTGCCAAGCAAACTGATTTTCTCTTCAGCCCTTCCTTACTTAGATGGTTTTAGTAAGACCTAGCAACTGAGCTCAAGAGACACGTCAGGACTTACTGCTTGCCCAAGACATATACTTTTCATAGAAAATTCGCGTCTCTTCCTCTTTTCAGAATAAAATATGCAAGAACCAACAGAAATGGCACATCCCCCCGCTTTTTCCCAAGAATTGGGCCTTTGATGTTCAAGAGCAGCTAATATTAAAGGCTCTCCCTAGAAGGCTGTAGAAACTGTACCTATTTATGACAAATGTAAAACAGCACAAATCTAGCTGAATATGATGGTATCATTAGTTTGTGAATCGCATCCTTGAAAATAACTGTGGAGGAGCCAAATCGGTTTAAAAGAAGATAACAAAATGGTTTAAGCTACTTAGGTTGAATGCCAATTATATTTTAATATTCAACTGAGCATATTTTACTAAGAAAAAAGGCCGCGTTGACGCATGCATAACTCATTGGCAGCGTCGGCCAGCTGTGCTGCTCCACTCTCCGAATCACTTTGTGCATTTTAGTAGCATGGTAATTTAGTAGAGGACTACCTGAGTGATGGCATTTTCAATGAGCAGGTAATCTACAGAGAATTTTTATATGGTTATGAGTTCTGTGCTTCAGCCCGGCAACACAAAAATACATCAAGACCAATTACGGTATCAACTTTCAGTGTGATACCCTTGCCACGGAAGTGCATGTATTTCTGCCCCAGGCATTTCAAATTGCATCTAATTTGAAATCTTTGGGGTTTTAATTAAATTTCAGAATATATGGAATTCTTCATTAGTACCTGCTCTGAATAGCAGATCATCCTTCTCCCAGTCTCTCGTTAAAGAAGTAGGCTGTGGTAAATAGCGTGTTCAGTAGCTGATCATTTGTGGGACCTGGGTATTGGAACAGAAATAGTGAAATGCAAAATAATATCAAAAAGATTATTAGTCCAGGGAGAGTCTCTTGATTTGTATTTTAATGGAATTTTACATTTCTCTTAATGATTTGCAAATTGTCCTCTGATTATAAGATGCATTAAGCTTTTCATTTTAATGGCAAAGACACAGCCATTAGCAGAATTTTTTTTTCTGTCTTCTTTTTAGAGTGCTTCCCTGCAGCAGATAAATATTGAAACCATTAACACCTTTTGATGTACGGTACAGTCTGCATCTTAGACCCATACGTGGCTGGCCGGCCATGGTCCCTCCGTGCCGCACACCTGGCCGGGGACCCTGACTCTCCTCTGGGGACAGTGAGCAGCAGTAATGCCTGTGTCCTTTTCTAGAAAACAGGGTTCTTTTTGAAAATTTCATTGGGGGGTGGTGGTTGTTTGTATCAAAGCAGTGCATTTAAATATTATTCATGGCCCAATGTGTATTTAAAAAACTGGTCTTACCAGTGTTAGGGTTGACGATGCCCATAGCTCCTACCTTGCTCTGGTCTGCGGGGCTGGCCTTGGTGATTTTGGAAATGGAATCTGGCCTTGCCCCCAGGATGTTTCTATGTCAACCCATGTGCTGTGAGAGACACACAGAGCTCTTTCTGTGTTAGCCAGCTGACCACGGCACGACCCCAACGCGGGGACACGACTTTGGTTTGGCCTCTGAGATAATGTCTCGGTTTTAAGGCTAGGACTTCTAGTTCCCCAGAAGATGAATATGATTTACACGACCAGAGCTACAAGGCAAAGCTCATCTCTTCTGCTCCATCTGCTGAATGTGCACAGGGAACTTTAGGCTTCGACCTGGAGTGACAGCCCGCGAAGGCAGTGGCGCTTCGGGCTAGGTGTCTCCTTGCGTCGGAGCCGTGTACAACCCAGCAGCTCTGTCTGATTGTGTGGTTAGGAAAACCAAAGCCAAGGGGGCTAGACGATGGCACTGCTGAGTGCGGGCAGTGGCGGCTGCTCCCAATCCCCGCCCTGGGCAAGCGGGGTCAGGCCTGGCCCCGCTTGCCCTCCGTTTCGAAGGGTGATTCTTCACTCCAGGCTGGCACAGCTGACCCAAGAGTGAGTGTCTCTGAGCAGCTATGGCTTTTAGTCACTTACCCCCTCACCTTCGCACCTCGAGGTGGGCACAGCACAGGTCTTCCAGGATCTGAGGGATGAAGCCGGACACACCTCCTGCCCTTCCTTTGCCCTCTTCTGGTGAGTGTCACCTTCCCAGGCTGTCAAGAGCCGGCCCGTGTGCCCACTCAGGCGTGTCACCTTGCTGGGCTGTCTAGAGCCGGTCTGCGTGCCTGCTAAGGCGTGTCACCCTCCGCTCAGGTGTGTCACCTTTCTCAGATGTCTGGAGCCAGTCTGTGTGCCTACTCAGGCACATCACCTTCCCGGGCTGTCTAGAGCCAGTCTGTGTTCCTGCTCAGGTGTGTCACCTTCTGCTCAGGCATGTCACCTTCTGCTCAGGCATGTCACCTTTCTGGGCTGTCTAGAGCTAGTTCATTTGTCCACTCAGGCGTGTCCCCCTTCTGAGATGTCTAGAGCCAGTTCCTGTGCCTGCTCAGCCATATCACCTTCCCAGGCTGTCTAGAGCCAGTCTGTGTGCCCGCTCAGGTGTGTCACCTTCCTGAGATGTCTAGAGCCAGTCTGTCTGCCTGCTCAGGCGTGTCACCTTCCCGGGCTGTCCAGAGCTGGTCTGTGTGCCCGCTCAGGCGTGTCACCTTCCAAGACTGTCCAGAGCCGGTTTGCGTGCCCACTCAGGCATGTCACCTTCTGCTCAGGCGTGTCACCTTCCCGGGCTGTCTAGAGCTGGTCCGTGTGCCCGCTCAGGCGTGTCACCTTCTCAGGCTGTCTAGAGCCGATGGGTGTGCCCGCTCAGATATCCTGTCACCACGTGGGCCCTACTCCTGTGTCAGGGCCATTAGCTGGCACATGCTGTGTGGTTGCCTGGCGCGCACTGGGGCAACCTCGGGAAACACTCTTAGCCTTCGTATTGATCAGTGCAGGCTGCCAAAACAAAGTGGTGCCAACTGGGGTCTTATACAACCGAAATCTTTCTCAGCTCTGGAGCCTGGAAGTCCGAGACCAAGGTGGAGCAGGGTCTCAGCTATTCAGACCAAGGTGCTGAGGCCGCCCTGCTTGCCCTGCAGATGGCCATCCCCTTGCTGCGTCCTCACACGGCCTCTCCTCTGGGCGTGCATCCCTTGGGTCTCTGTATCATAATCTCCCCTTCTTATAAGGACGCCAGTCAGATCAGATTAGGGCTACCTGGACAACCAAATGTGAACTTCTTCACCTCTTCAAGACCCCATCTGCCCATACAGTTGAAATGCTGAGGGTTAGGGCTTTGACATACGAATTTTGGCAGAACATAGTTTAGCCCATAACACCCTTTCCAAGCCTCTGATGATCTGTCTGTAAAGTGGGGACAGTAGTAACATTGCGTAAAATGTCACGAGGGTAAAATGAGACCACCAAACAGTCAGCAAAAGAAATACCTGCTTGTTTCACAGTCTTTTCTCCAAAATCCAAGTGGTAGTTAGCAAACCGGGACAGCTGACTCCACCTGGTCCTTTGGAACTCAGGGAAGATTGGGCCGTTACTAGGAAGTACTGCTCTTTGCACCCAACAGAACTTCCCAAGGACGTTCGCCCACTGCCCTTGCTTGCTATGCGTACGGGTTACAGGAAGTGTGACTAGTACTGCCCCACAGCTGTTCAGAAAGAGTGTTTTGGTTTGTCATCTCCACACGAAATGCATGGAGTCAATTTATATTGTAACTGGGAAAAGAACATTTTTCAACCTGTTATTTCTTCTTCCTACTCACTGTTAAGCTCTAGGCCACAATAAATGGCTGCCTGCTGGGACTCCTGCACTCTGGGATGACACGTTCAAAGCGTGTGCCCAAGTAGGCTGCTGCAAGAGGGTGAGTATGATTGGGGTGGGGTCACGGGGTTCTGGGGAGCCAGCCTCAGCCCCTCCTGGCTCAGCACAGCCCTCGTGGCCTTGGGGGCCCACAGGGTCACACTCCCCCAACCCTTCCACAGCACCGGGCTCTCTGCCCTATGCCTCACTCTGCCCTAGCTGGTTCCTGAGTCCCGGGAGGCAGGGGACTCTGATATGCTATGGATACAGTTATGGACAAAATGAACTCTTAGGAAGGCAGCAAGTGAGGGGAATGGAGGGGCAAAGAGCACACAGCTAAACATTGCCTGATTCAACTGTGGTAGTCACTGGTGCACTGCAGGTTGGTGTTTGCACCCTGCCAGCGTGTGCTCCTGACACTGGGGCAGGAGACCTTTCTTCTCTGTCTGAGCAGTCAGAGCAGTGCCTGCCAGTGCTGTGACAATGTATGAGTGAATAGGCAAAGTGTCAACCCATTTTTCACGGTTTGTTTAATGTCCCTGGACCTGGATTTCTCTTGAGAGTGAGCGTTGAATGGGCCTTCCCTGCCCCTACCCAGAGCTCAGGGCATGGACCCCAAATGCTTGAGTCTTTCCTCTTCTCTCTCCTGTTGTAAATTTAAATGTCAGGGGGAAAAAATGAGAAAAATATGTAAATAAATACGTTTGCAATCATTTTATCGGATGAGAAGAGTAGCAGTTTCAGGAGTTTCGTTCAAAGTAATCGTCGAGCACATGGATGGCAAGTTGATAGTTTCATTATTTTTATGATGAAATATTTACTTTGGACAAAGGGATATTCAAAACTGACTTGTGAGGAATAAATAATAAAGGACAGAGTCATATGTGTGCCACCCAGGTGAAGTAATAGTTTGTTTTCTTTCCTTCTGTCAGTAGACATTTGGGTTCTGAAGTTTTTGCCTTTAAGACTAATGATGCTACCAATATTCTAGGATATGTGCCCTAGTGCTCCAGCTGGCTGGAATTCGTGGGCGGAGTACGGGAGAAGAGGAAACTATACAGAGAAAGAATTCCGGAGGTCTGCATGGTATCCCATTGAGTCTGTTGCAGATTACAGAGTCATACATGCATTTGTAAACCACATGAAACCAGACAACTATTGGGGAACTATAAGTTGAACCAATTTCAGATAAGTGAACATCACTAGAACTAGAAAATATGTGGACAAGTATGAAATTTTTCTTCTATTATTTAAAAGATGATTAGCTGTTCATGGTAAAGTTAATAAAGATGTATTTTGTATTTTATAATACACATAAAAGGAAAACATGACAACAATAGCATAGAAGATGAGACGCTGGGGAAATGGAAATCTATTGTTCTAAGTTTCTTACTTTATGAACAAGTGTAATATTTGAGGGCAGACTTTGATAAATTAAGAATGCATGTTAAAAATCCTAGAATACCACTAAAAATAACCAGAATCTATAGCTCATGGGCCAACAGAAAAGATAAAATAGAATGCTAATTGTTTTAAAGTAAAAGAATGTAAAAGAAGGAAGGGTAAAGGGAGAACAAAAAACAGATAGGAAAAATAACAAGTTGGTAGACTTAAACCCAATCATATTGATAATTACTTTAAATGTAAATGTTTTTAAGATTCAAATAAAAAGACATAGATTAGTAGACTGGTTTAAAAAGCCAGAGCCTGGTATATATTTTCTATAAGACAAAAATAATTTAAAATGATGAAAGAGTCCTATGTAAAAATGGAAGGAAAAAAAAAGGAATACATTGACAGAAAGGTACAAGTAAAATTGTATTTATTTTCAGATCACATAATTATTTATATAGAATATCTTAAAGAATGTGGAAAATAACTATTAAAACCAATAAGTGAATTTAAGAAGGTTGAGGATACAATTTTAATGTAAAATGTATTCTATTTTTATGTAATATTAAGTAAATTATAAAACAGTTATTTTATGTATTTAACATTAGCATTATTAAAGATTATTATTTAAAGATATGCAAGGCCTCTCTACTAAATAGCATAAAAACATGGCTGAAAGAAATTAAAGAAGACCTAGTAAATGGATCTTTATTAGTTATTGAAAGAGCCAGTGTTGCAAGAGGTCACATCTACACAAATTGTCCTCTGTATTCAGTTCAGTCACACTTTTAAATTACGTCAAAATGCAAAGAGCCTAGAATATTTAAAACAATCTTGAAAAAGAAGAATGAATTTGTAGGACTTACATTATCTGGTTCCAAGACTTCCTACAAATCTATGGTAATCAAGACACTGTGATAAGGATCAAAACTTCGAACAATGGAACAGAATAGAGACCAACATTTTTGCATTTCTTGTATCTTTGAGAAAGACACAAAGTAGATGAATGAGGAAAGTAAAGTCTTGTTGGGCAGGCATGGTGGCTTACGCCTGTAATCCCAGCACTTTGTGAGGCCATGGCAGGCAGATCACTTGAGGCCAGGAGTTCAAGACCAGCCTGGCTAACATAGCAAGACCCTGTCTACTAAAAATACAAAAAATAGCCGAGCATAGCGAGACCCTGTCTCTACTAAAAATACGAAAAGTAGCCAAACATGGTGGCGTACACCTGTAATCCCAGCTACTCAGGAGGCTAAGGCATGTGTTCACTTGAACCCAGTTGACAGGTTGCATTGAGCTGAGATCATGCCACTGCATTCCAGCTTGGGCAACAGAGGAAGACTCCATCACCAAAAAAAAAAGAAAAAATACTTTGTCAACTAATGGTGCTGAGTAACTGGATATCCTTTTTTTTTTATTCCATTTTCAGATCACTTTAATAGTTAGAAATTTGTTACATAACTTATTTATTTCCATAGGTTTTTGAGGAACAGATGATATTTGGTTACGTGAGTCAGTTCTTTAATGGTGGTTTTAATGGTGCATCAAAATCTCACAAACTCAGGCAGTATACACTGAACCTGATTTGTAGTCTTTCATCCCTCACCCCCTTCCCACCCTTTGCCCTTGAGTCCCCAAAGTCTATTGTGTCATTCTGATGTCTTTGCATCCTCATAACTTAGCTCCCATGGATAACCATTTTCAGATAAATATTATTCACCATAACCTTGACCTCACACCATACACAAAAATTAATTTGAACTGTATCATATACCTAAATGTGAAGCTGAAACTCTAAAGCTCTTAGAAGAAAACATGAAGAGTATTTTTCTGATTTGGGTAGGCACACATTTCTTGTAACACCAAAATAAAAAACAATGAAAGAAATTATTAATAAACTTTATTAAAAGATGTCATTAAGAAAATGAGTAAGAAGCCACAGAATGAGAGAAATTTTTACAAAACATATATCTGGCAAAGGACTTCTAAGCAGGGTATATGAAGACTCCTATAACTCCGTAATAAAAGGACAAACGACCCAGTAAATAACTGGACAGAACATCTCATATTTTCATCAAGACATATAATACACAGATTGGCCCACGAGCTCATGAGAAAGTGCCCGGCATCATCAGTCATTAGGGAAGTACAGGTTAAAACCACAATGAAAGACATCTGCCTATATTCCAGGACGGCTCAGATCAGAAAGCCTAACACCACCAAATGTCACAGAGACTGTGCCGCCGCCTCGCCTCTCGTGTACATTGGTGGGTGTTAAAATGTTATAACCTCTGCAAGAGGTCTAGCAGCTGCTTATAAAACTAAGTGTTCTTGGCCGGGCGCGGTGGCTCAAGCCTGTAATCCCAGCACTTTGGGAGGCCGAGACGGGCGGATCACGAGGTCAGGAGATCGAGACCATCCTGGCTAACACGGTGAAACCCCGTCTCTACTAAAAATACAAAAACTAGCCGGGCGAGGTGGCGGGCGCCTGTAGTCCCAGCTACTCAGGAGGCTGAGGCAGGAGAATGGCGTAAACCTGGGAGACGGAGCTTGCAGTGAGCTGAGATCCGGCCACTGCACTCCAGTCCGGGCGACAGAGCGAGACTCCGCCTCAAAAAAAAAAAAAAAAAAAAAAGTGTTCTCCTACCCCATTACCCAACAATTCCACTCTAGGGCATTTATCCAGGAGAAATTAAAACCTATGTCCACAAAAACATATACAAGAGTGTTCACAGCAGCTTTGCTTGCTTTATTTATAATTGCTGCAATTGGGAATTGCTCATATGTCCATCTGTAGGAAAGTGGATAAATTACCTGAAGGATATCCGTGCAGAGCCTATTCCTATCTGTGAACTTAGCATTGAAAAGGAATGATCCACAGACGCACCCAGCCCCATGGATGAGTCTCAGTAACGTCCTACTGAGCTTAAGGAGCCGGACACAGCAAGAGCATGCCTCTCATTATATTTATTGGAGCTCTGCAGTTGGCAAAAGCAATCTGGATAGGGAAAAGTTAGAAGAGGAACTGCTTCTAGGGTTGTGCAGGCAGTGACTAACTGGGAAGGGGCATGAGGGAATGTTCTAGACCATGACTAGAATGTTAGTCTAGAATGTTCTAGACCATGGCTGTCTTAACAGTTTAGGTCACACAGGTCTCTATCTGTGTTTGTCAGAATTCATCAAATGATGCACGAAGATGGTGCATTTCACTGTGTGTAAATTCCACCTTAAAGGAAAAAGAACCGTAGATGGACATTGAACTCTTAATGGTTTATGTGAGGAAGGACTTGGAGAGAGTACACTGATGTCTGCAGCTTATTTTAAAATGCAGAAAAAATAATAATAAAATGGATGGGGGTGGAGAGATGGATAGATATATGATAAAAACAAATACAGGCTAAAATGTCAATTATATAACCAGAGTTATAAAAGTATTCATTGTAAAACTCTTCCAACTCTATATGACTGAAGTTTTTCATAATATGTTGGAGGAAAATAGTAAATATTATGGACTTTTATTCCTTGAAAGCAAATTTGGGGGAAAGATCATGAAAACTGTGGCCTCCGTATCCCAAGTGTGAAGATGCAACCCAGTATGGCCTCAGCGAGATGCTGAGTGCACTCTGGGTTTGCACCTGGAGCTGGGGTGAGGCTGAGAGGTCTGTGAGTTGTCAGTGGACCTCCCAGTCCTCTCCAGAGCCCCACAGGGTGGGGTGGACACACTGACCTGATGGGCAGGAAGAGGAAGCCTCTGGGCCAGACCTTTGGACTCTGTTGCCTAACTTCTTCAGCCAGCCAGCCAAGCGAGTGGCCTCGGGAGGTGAGGTTGGTGTCGCCTTGCAGCCTTGCACTCAGCCTTGCAGCCGTCCCCGTCCAGCCAGCTGCTATGCAGGTAGAGGACACACAGAAGCCACAGCCCAGGCAGCTACTCTCACCTGTGCGTGGAGCACAGGGTGCCCATCCTCAGAGACCCTGCCCAGCCCCTCACTGCCATCCCCTCTGCTAGACCAGGCATGTGGGTCAGTGCTGCCCTGTCTGTCCCGAAGTTCCGTGCCAGTAGCGGTGGATCAAGTGATGAAGGCAGAGTTATCTAATTATGGAGTGTTTTCTCTAGTATTTCCACAGCCTGCTGCTGTCATGGAACATGGAGATTCATTACTCAGAATGTCAAATTAATAGCATTCCTGGACCTGAAACATCATTGTGTCAACTTCTCCACCTTTTCCAGGTGGTGGTTTGAGTTTGTGCACATGGCATGCTTGTTGCCCCAGCACGGCCGCAGCTTTCCAAAGTGCCACCCAGGGCTGGGGTCTGTTCACTTCCTCGGAGGTCTGCCCATGCTCCAGGCGGGCCGCAGCCTGCAGGATGCAGACGCCCAGGTTGGAGCAGCACCCTGTGCCCTCGAGAGGAGCACAACTCACACATCCATGTAACTCTTGTCCTTAGCAGTAGTCAGGGGCTTCTGCAGGCAGAGGAGTCGGCCCCATGGTCCTCCATGTCAATGGCCGGCATCGGGGCCTAGGGTTCGATTCTGCTGTCATGGGTCTGCACTGTATGCAGCTTGCTCTGTCTTTTCAACCAGGCCCTTCTAGCTCCTGGGGCAGTTTCTCTTTAGCTGAAACTTCTCTTCGTCTTCCACCAATACCATGTTACATTACAGTTTCTGTCTTCTCACAGAACCAGCCTTGGGAGAGAAGTGTGTTTTGTCACACAGCCTGCGCCTGGCTCAGGTCCGCAAGGTCAGCTCCCGACTCTCACTGCAGTGAGGGACCATGAGTAGCTTCTGCTCTCTGAGTGCTTTCCAAGGGGCAGGGCCTCTGCCAAGTGCTTTATGATCCTCATATCCAAGTAGAGGAAATTCAACTTTAGACTGACTGAGCTCCAGCAGCTGATCCTTGGCACAGATGAGACTTTAACCTGGGTCCTTCTGACTCCGGAATAAAAGCTCATAGGAAGGGGTAAATTTACTGGGAAGATCTCTGCTGGCCAGGTCCTTGATAACACAGGGCCACATGCATGTGGAGTCCAGCCGAGACTCATCCTTGGGAACACGAGCTGGTTTTGAAGCTGTTGTAGTCCTGGGTTGCCCGCCCATGGGTGTTGCGAAGACGCTGTCCAACATCACTCTGCCCACGTGCCCTGAGGGGTCTTACACTCCACCCCAAGTCACGTTCAGTGTTCTGATTCTTCACCACAAGGGAGCAGCCTCATGCAGACTGAGTAGGAACAGTGGCATTGGTATTTTCCACACATCTTTTGGAAGAATTTGAACTTCTGATCATGTATATGTGATACTTTTTTTAAAAAAGTTGTAAGTGATGCATGGAAACTTGATATTGCAAATTTAAATATCAGTCATTTTCAGTTTTATCTCTTTGCTGCTCAAAATGAAAAATCTTCTTACTCCTCCCCTACTCCACAATATGGTCATGGAGTTTCAACCTAATTAAAAGAGTCAGAATTAAGTTGCTAAGTTTGAATGGGAATGTGGTGATGTTTAAGAGGACTTAGGAGACCCTGTCCTCATGTCCTTTCTGTCACTGTAGGTTTTGTCACTGTTTAAAGTCCATCTGCCCAGCTTTTAGATAATTAATTCTAATTTTGAGAACTTGAGATATGTTGCAAAAGCTGTTGGAGCTCATTTTAGGATTGTTGTAATATACCTGGTAATTACTAGAGTCAGTCAATGAAGTCATAGATGAACTTGTGACATTTGGCCCAGGGTTCCCTGCTGAATTCTGAAATACCATGATGCTATCAAGAAAAGAGCCATGGGATAGCCAGTCCCCATGCGACACCAGTGGACTTCACTGCTGGTACTCCCACTCTTGTTCCTTCTCAGATGGAGTTGGGTCTGGCCTGAGCTACAGCAGGATATGGGGGAAGTGATGGTGTGCAACTTCCAAGGCTAGGCCATAAGAGGCCTTGCAGCTCCCAGTGTCCTCTCAGTCACCTACTATGAGGGCAGCTAGTACCATGTCAGAGGACACATAGGCAGCCCCAGGAAAGGCCCACGTGCTGAGGAGCCAGGGAAGTCAGCACTGTTAGAAATAGACCCTCCAGCTCCAGTCGAGCCTTCGGATGAGTGCAGCTATGCAGAAGACCCCAAGTGATAACTGCTGAGCCCAACCCTTCTGAATTCCTGGCCCATAAAGGCCATGAAAGAAAAGTCATTCGTGTTGTTTGGGGCCACTAAGTTGGGGATTATTTGTTACCTGTCCGTAGTGACTGGCACAAGATGTGAGGCACTCCCCAGTAGTTACTTACTCATCCCACTTCCTTTCGTATGTGGTCCTTGTCCTTTCCTCTGGTGTAAAGTAGACTGTGAAGACCCGCCCTCTGTTCCTTCCAGCTGTTTTTGGCCGTCTCTTGTGTACAAATGCTGTAGGAGATGCAAAGGTGACTCACAGCCACATAGAAGCCCTAAGAATGCCTGGTCTTGGTGCTGCCAGAAGGGTATATGCGGAGCCCTAGGTAAGCCAGCACTACAGGCGGCAAGGTAGCCTCCAACTGTGTGGGCTGGGGAGAGCTTCATGGAGGAGGTAGCGTTTGCACCAGACTTCGAGGTAGATGGGATTTGAACACATGGAGTAAGGGGGGGAAACAGGATAAACTGAGGCCAGGACTGTGGGTGAAACAGCAAGCTCTCCCTTCTGGCTGGAACAGGAGGGGTGTGAGGAGGGGCCGCCAGCCTCCCTCCAGGCCAAGAAGGCCATCAGTTCTCACTGGGGGGCAGTGAGGAGCTACTCAAGGCATGACAGGAGCCAGGCTGGGCTTGAACAGGACTCATTGGACCGTCCAGGTGCTGGTTGAGAGAGGGAGGAGGGGGCGTGGAGCCAGCACCAGGGGACAAGGGGGACCTGAAGCAGCTGTGACTGTGGATGGCAGGGAAGAGAAGACGAAGGGGTTCATTTTGGCAGAGTTGGGAATTGCAGCAGTCACTTGAGAATAAGGACAGAGACAGGAAGGTTAGGGATTGGGGTCAGTGGCATGGACGTAAGCGATGAACCCATACAAGTGGGTGAGAAAAAGGCTGAAGAAAGTGGGGTAGGGAGTGGGTGACGCCAGTGGTGGCTGATGTGGTGTGGCCAGGGAAGGAAGGGGCCAAGGGGGCAGACCCCGCAGGGTCCATAATGGTGGTGGTTGCCTTGGGGGAGTTCAGGGGCCCCAGAAGAGGACCTGATTATGCCATCCTGGCTCGTAAATTCTGCTTGGTCTCCTGACGCTATCAGGGTCAGACCCAGCCCTCTCATGGCCCACTGTGTGGCATGTGCTGCTCCCTGGGTCTCGCCCATGCCCCTCCTGCTGGCCAAGCCACACTGCCCGCATTGGCCATCGGCCCTCCCGCCACTGCCTGCCTGCAGGTCTCAGTGCCAGTGTCACCTCCCCAGAAGCCTCCCTGACCATGATCCCTGTTGCGTGCCCCATCACCCCCTGCTCTCTGTCCCCCTGGTCTTGGCACATCCGCTTGTGACCACTGCTGAGTGCCAGCCCTGATGCCCCCACCCCCGAGCGCCATCAGCGTCACCCTGCGGTTCTGTCACAAAGGTCAGCACGAGGTAGCTGCTCACAGATTATTAAGAATAAGAAACAAATTAATAAACGAACTCACTGGTAAATCTGAACATGCCCACACTGGGTCTTTTCCCCATGTCATGTGAGCCTGAACTTGGAACGTTCATATTTCCAGAAGACATCAGGCTCTTCCTCGAGTGACCTTAGAAATCCCCACGTTGAAGGGAGACGGCCCTGGCATAGGGCCTCTGCCACTGGGCGGGGAGGGGTGGGGGCCAGACTGTGCCAGGGATCCCAAGGATCTGGAGAGTGCAGAGGACCTTGACTTGAGTGGACAGAGAAACCCTCTGAACTCATCCTCTGTTACAGGATGAGTACGGACTCTTCAAGGGACAAACTTGGTACCTCATGTGAAAACCAAAGGGACGCAAGGGCTCTGTCCGATGGCATTACCCACTGCACACGGAAGGCACCTTTGCATCCCGGTCCCAGCCAGGAGAGAGCAGGTCACAATGTCCTGCTAGCCGGGCCTGTCTGCCCTCAATGACTTTGCAAGCACCTTGGCCTCCCTGTCCCACTCCCCTGCCGGCACCTGCATGTCCCTGTCCTGCCAAGCTGCCAGCCTCACCTGCACACCTCGTCCTCATTTGAATAGGTGAGCAACCAGAGTCAGCTGTGCAATTGGAGCCAGATTCCATCACTCAAAATCCAGGCACAGCTCCTTTTGAATTCCTCAGCTGCCCCGAGGCAGAGGCTCAATGTTGATACTGAGATTAATCCCCAAAGAGCTTCTCATTTCTCTGCAGAGAAATTAAAGCTTGCCAGTTTCCTTTTGCCCGTCCTTCTGACAGCTCTGTCAGTAACGATATGCCTGCTCCGTGGCGTAATCCGTGTCCTGTGGTGAAGAATAATTCATTAAGAAATGTAGGGCCCAGCTCCTTTCTGTTGGGTTGGTCTTCAAAAGTTAACTAATGGCGGCAGCAGCATGATGATCAATGGAAAATTATTGAACAGAGCTCAGGGCTGCTTCAGACCAGCTCAAGGAGCCACCTGGGTGGGGAGCAGTCAGACCCACCCGTCCCCTTAGATTTATCAGCATTCCCTGAAACACAGATGGCATTGATATGAGGTGTCTGCTGGGCGTGGGCAGTGGGGTGGAAGAGGCACTGCCCCAGTTTGGGAAGCAGCTTATTTTTAGCCTTTCAGGAGCAGCCTGAAGTGTCTACTGGTAAAGCTAGCATGACTTGTCCTCCCTCCTGAACACCAGCAAGAAGCTTCTAGATGTTTCTGATGAGCGAATGGGAGTTCCCCTACTGGCTGAGAGGGGCAGCCTGCATACGTAGGTTCTTTGGGCGGGTCCATGCGTTTTTAGCAACCATTGGCGTATTGAGGGTGAAATGGCGTGGGGCTGAAACTCACTACCAGCTGCAGTGAAACCAACAAAGGGAAGTCGTGAACTGATGCCGGCCCTGCTGACTCTGGGCAAGACGAAGGACATTATTGTTTTGCACACGTTGATAATGTGTCATCTGGAACCAGATTTTCTACTTGAATGTTGTTCGGTAACAAGGTTGTGCCCTGTGAGTCTGGGATTGTGTGAGGCGAGCGTGTTCATCCTACTGCAGAGGAGGCTGGGGAGGAATCAGAGCGTCCTATGTCTTCAAGGTCTGGCATGTTTCTAAGGGAAGGCAGAGAAAGCCAGTGCTCCAAAGACAGCAGAGCAGATGCGAGGTTTGCAGACGTGAGGCTGACAAATGAAATTCGCAGAATTCCTCAGACTTGATTTCCCTCCCCTCTATAATTAACCTAGTGATACCTTGGCTGCGCCGAGGTCCATGTGCTCGAGCACTTGCTGTCCTGCTTGCCCTGCCCTCCTCTGAATTTTTTTTTTTGCACAGGATGATTCTATTTCTGCTATTGTTCAGAAACCATTAGCACCTATTCAGAAGTCAGTTATTCAGCTTTGAGCTGAATGACAATTATTTGAATGGTAAAGGGTGTTAATGTATAATTATTCACATTCATACCAGGACAGTCACAGTTTAATCATTTCTCTGTAGGCTTTCTTAAGTTTGTGCTTAAAGTATTAGGCATAATTCTTTCGTTAAATAAGTTTAGGAGACTCTAAGTATTGGGAAAGTGAGTACAAATACGCCTCTGGGGGAGCTTCAAGGATGTGGTGCCTCCCCTCCAGGAGCGAGCCTCCTAGGTGAGACTGTCACCAGGCGCCCCACACTTCAGCCAGGAGGAAGGTCCATTTCCAAGGGCTGGTGACGTAATCTGGCCTCCAGGTGAGCTCTGAGGTTGTGTTCTGGCGTGCCGAGGACTAGATGGAGCCTACCGGAGCATTCCTATATGTGACACAGAACCCTGCCAGGCCCGGGCGGGCTCAGAGTGGGCTTAACCCTTCAGACCCTCGATTCCTCTGGATCCCCCTTTAAGATGAC
The DNA here is from genome assembly GCF_009764315.1 of Trachypithecus francoisi. NCBI lineage: Eukaryota > Metazoa > Chordata > Mammalia > Primates > Cercopithecidae > Trachypithecus > Trachypithecus francoisi. Next base: position 1,732,077 of record NW_022681442.1, on the reverse strand, counting down.
TGAGGACCCCAAAGAGTTTTTGATGATAAGGGCTATATTGTGCATATTTGCCATATTGGAAATTAAACCTGAGACTTTTTTTTTTTTTTGAGACGGAGTCTCGCTCTGTCACCCAGGCTTGAGTGCAGTGACACGATCTCAGCTCACTGCAACCTCCGCCTAATCACTGCCTTCCCTAATTTCCCCTTGGCCACTCTGTGTCTGGTACATGGTGGGCTGTTGGATGGAGCAGGGTGGGTTGTTCCTGATCTATCTGGAATACCCACTTTATCTCTACCCAGCAAACTGCTACCCATCCAAGACCCAGGCCCGCCTGTCACTTCCACTCTGGCACCTCATTCGCCATCACCTCACTCGGGGTTTCCACTGGTGCTTGCTGGCGAACGCCACCATTTTTTGCAGTATATCTCATAGCATGTTGGAAACCCACGTTGACTTGGGGCTTCATTCATCCACAGACGCTGTCACGCGTCCGTTTTCAAGAGTCAGAGACGTCCTCTGTGGCCCTCGTTTGGCCGACCCAGTTGGATGCAGCAGCTGTCAGTGGACAGAGGTGCGTCAGTGCGTTGGCTGGTGGCATCGTGGCCTCATCGGCCAACAGTTCTGACAAGTGTCTGTGTCACCACCTCAGTCTGTCCCTGCCCATTGTCCGCACACTCACTTCCTCCATGCCCCAGTCTGGCATCCTCAAGCGCAAGTGCGTGCATTTAATTCATGGAGTGTGACTTGGTCGGGCACATTCCTGGATCTTTGGGGTGACCGTCTTCTTCCATGTTAACTTCTTCCTTGTTCCCTGTGGGGTCATGGAGGTCACAACTGACATGCTGAAATAAATGCTGCTGTTTTCACTTAAACCACATTGTATTCCATAGCTGCTGTGTCATATGCACATATATAATAGTGTGTAAAGCATATGGAAAGAAGAGATTGTGCCCAGACTGGCTACACATGGTCATCCTAATGGTGGAAGCAGCCAGGGCAGGTGGGCTTGACTCTGGAGCTTTGGAGGGCCATCTTCGGTGTATTGGTTTTTGTCCGTGGAGGCCCGTCAGCACTCACGTTGGCCATGCCTGGTCAGGATGGGATGACCTGGTGAGGACAGATGCGGACAGCCTCTGCTTCCATGATGAATAAAACAGCATCTGGCTGGGTAGGAGGGGAAAGCCTGTGCTTGTTCAGCCTCAAGCCCATGTTTGAAAGCTTACCCCAAAGACTTTCCAAAACACCAGGCAGTGGTGGTGTCCTGTCCTCCCAGAGGCCAGGTTGTCCAGGCCCAGGGGAGTCTTGCTTAGGGGACAGTGAGCGCTGGGACTCAGTCTGGCTCCTGGCAAGCACAGAGAACATCACTGCTTGAGTCTTCTAAGCAAGGCATCGGATGGGGCTGGTGTAGGTGTGTGCCAGGCCACCTCCGTGCCTGGACAGCTGCGCACAAGCTGGCTATGAGCTCCATGGTGTGCAGAGCACGTCCAAACTAACGTGATAGCCCAGCCCCATGGGAAGTGTGTGCCTCCGGAGTGAGCAAGCCACAAACCGGCTGTCAGGGGCTGCTCCTTCTGCAGGTCACCCACCTCTGGCGGGCCAAGCACTGTGAAGCGGGGCTCGCCTCCTCCAGGGACCGTACTAAAGCAGCTGGCAGCACCTTCCCCCTGTTGTGAACCCTGTGCCTGACCTGAGCCTGAGCCCTCACAGGCCTGGCAAAGGCTTCATGCAGAGGCCTGGGCCACACAGGCCCCATGGCCTTCCTGCATGCCACGGAGAGCCAGCCGATGGGGCTGCAGGCACCTCTTCCCGCTCACTCTCAGTGTGCAGCTCCACAGGGACCACAGACTGCAGGAGCTCCTGGCCTGCCACATTGCCAGCCATGTGCACACGGTTTATCAGGTTTCTCTTGGTCAGGTTGAAGGAGATGTCAGGTGGGGAATCTATAGGCCCTGGTTGTGTTTACAGAAGATGCTGCCCTTCACTGTCTTCCAGCCTCCCAGGAAAGGATGGTCCCCAGGCTCCATGATGATACCACCCACCTTGCTTCACCCAGTAGGCTCTTACTGGATGTCTACTCTGGGTCACCCATGGTGCTGAGTGTTGGGATAGAGCCCCCGGAGGCAGGTGCCTGGTCCCCCATGAGTCTGGTGGAGGAGCCCTCCATGGTGACAGCCTTCTATGAGAGCATGGCAGGCAGTGGGGCCTCACTGAGGGAAAGATTTTGCAGAAAATGTGACCTAGATTCCCTTTTAAATAGGAAATACTGGTCTCTAGTGTCTTGAACTTTGGGGAGAAAACTCCCTTTGATTAAAGAGAAGGTAACTTGGAAATGTGTTTTCCCTCATCTTTTTGTTAATTTATTTTTTAAATTAACGTGGTAAAATTGGCTTTTTGTGGAGTATACAGTCCCATGAATGTTAACGTGTGTGTGTGTGTGTTTCTGTAACCACCCCCAAAATCAGGGTGCAGAGGAATTCTACCACCCGGACACCCCCACACTGCCCCATTCCAGCTCTCGGAAACTGCAACGTGTCCTGCATCACCGCGGCTTTGTGTGTTTGATAATGTCATATAAACGGAATCAGACAGTATTTAACCTTTGGAGCCTGGCTTTTTTCACTCAGGTTAATGCCTTTGAGATTCATCCAAGTTGTTGCATGTATCTACAGTTTATTCCTTTTTCTTGCTGAGTGTACGCTACCGTGTGGATATATCTCCATTGATCTGTTTTTTATTTTGGCCATTCTAATAGATATGTCATGGTATCTCATTGTTTTCATTTGCATTTCCCTGATGGCCAGTTATGTTGGACATCATCTCATGTGGTTATTGACCGCTCCTTATATCCTCTTTGGGGAAGTGTCAATTCAAGTCTTCTGCCTTTTTTTTTTTAAGTTAGGTGGTTTATTGAGTTTCAGTTTGGAACTGTTGAGTTTGGAAAATTCTTTATATATTCTGGATAGGACAGGACTCCTGTTGGATTTCTTATTTCCAAATACTTTCTCCTAGCTAGTAGTAGCTAGTCTTTTATTCTCTTAACACTGACTTTTGGCCAAGCGCGGTGGCTCACACCTGTAATCCCAGCACTTTGGGAGGCCAAGGCAGGCGGATCACGAGGTCAGGAGATCGAGACCATCCTGGCTAACACGGTGAAACCCAATCTCCACTAAAAAAAAAATACAAAAAAGAATTAGCTGGGCGTGGTGGCAGGCGCCTGTAGTCCTAGCTACTCAGGAGGCTGAGGCAGGAGAATGGCATGAACCCGGGAGGCGGGTTTGCAGTGAGCCAAGTTTGCGCCACTTTGCTGCAGCCTGGGTGACAGAGCAAGACTCCGTCTCAAAAAAAAAAAAAAACCCTGCCTTTCATAGACCAACCTTTTTCACAAACCAAATTTTTTTCCCTTTTTAATGAAGTTCAATTTATCCCTCTCTTGTTTTTAATCATGATTTGGAGGACACATCTAACAACTGTTTGCCTAATCCCCGGTCATGAAGATTTGTCATGTATTTTCTTTTTTTTTTTTTTTTTGAGACGGAGTTTCGCTCTGTCGCCCGGGCTGGAGTGCAGTGGCTGGATCTCAGCTCACTGCAAGCTCCGCCTCCCGGGTTTACGCCATTCTCCTGCCTCAGCCTCCTGAGTAGCTGGGACTACAGGCGCCCGCCACCGCACCCGGCTAGTTTTCTGTATTTTTTAGTAGAGACGGGGTTTCACCGTGCTAGCCAGGATGGTCTGGATCTCCTGACCTTGTGATCCGCCCGTCTCGGCCTCCCAAAGTGCTGGGATTACAGGCTTGAGCCACCGCGCCCGGCCATATTTTCTTTTTTTAGTTTAATGTTTTACATTTAAATCTATGATATATTTTGAGTTAATTTGTTTAAGTAAGACATGAGATTTACATCAAGTTTCGCTATTTGCCTATGGATATCCAATTTTCCAGCACCACTTTTTGAAAATAATCTGCTTTCTCCATTGAAATCCGTTTGCTTCTTTGTCAGTACACATTTGGTTGTACTTCAGTAGGTCTGTTTTGGAAATCTCTCTTGTATTCCGTTAACTCCATCCGGTAACTCCATCAATACTCCAACAATCTGAGTGTTTATCCCTTTGCAAATACATAGTTATTATTATGTATAGTAAGTCTTGAAACCTGTCAGTGTGATTTCTGTAACCTTTTTTGTCTCTTGTAAAATATGTTGGCTAGTCTCAATCCTTTGCCCTTTCATCTAAATTTTAGAGTCCACATGTCTATCTGCAGAAAATTCTCCTAGGGTTTTTGATTGGAATGATAATAAATCTATAGGTCAGTTTTTAGAATTAAAATTTTATGATATTGAGATTTCCGTGAACATGATATGTCTCCTCAGTTATTCAGACATTCTTGTGATTACTTTGTCAGCATTTTATAATTTTCAACAAACAGACCCTATATACAGATGGTTAGATTTACATCTAAGTATTTTATTTTGGTTGGAGCCATTATCAGTGGTATATAGAAAAGTGATTGATTTTTATGTAGCAAGCTTGCATCTAGTGACTTTGCTAAACTCACTTACTAGTTCTAAGACTTTTCTATTATTTCCTGGGTATTTTCCCATAGACGATTATGTTGTCTGCAAATAGGGAGAGTTTATTTCTTCTTTTCTAAAAAAATTGTCTTCTATTTCCTCATCTTGCTTTTTTTGTGTCAATGTGATGTTAGCTGTGGGTTTTTTGCAGGTACAGTTGTCAAATTGAGGACATTACCTTCTATTCTTAGGTTGCTGAGAGCTTTTATCATGAATGGATGTTGAATTGTTATTAAATATTTTTTGGCCTTGATGTAGATTATGTGTTTTTCTAGAATATTAATATGATGATGTTCATTTTTAATAGCCTTTGTTTTTAGAATAGTTTCAGATTTACAGAAAAGTTGAAAAATTAGTAGAGTTCTGTGATACTCCACACCTGTTTTCCCACATTATACCTTTGATTCTTATGATGATGACATTTACACTTGACATCCTACATTAGTGCGGTACATGTGTTATGATTCATGAACCAGTGTTGGTACCTTAATATTAACTAATGTCCATATGTTCTTGAAGTTTTCTTAGTTTTTACCTAGTGCCTTTCTTCCATTCCAGGATCCTGCCTAGAATACTGCATTACATCTAGTCATCTTAGCTCCTTTGGCCCCTCTTGGCTGTGACGGGTCCTTAGTTATAGATGGCCTAGACAGTGTTAACTATTTTACAGAATGTTCCTCTTGTAATGTTTTATACTTTTCTCATGATTTGACTGGGGTTACAGTGTGTGGGGAGAAAAACCACGTAGGTAAGCTGTCATTTTCCTCAGATCATATCAAGGACTCATGCTGTCAGTGTCATTTATCAGTGTTGATGTCAACCTTGATTACCTGGGTGGGTAGTGGTGTTTGTCAGGTGACTCCAGGATAAAGTTCCTCTTCCCCCCTTCCCCTGCACACTACACTTGTCGCGAAGAAGTCGCTATACTTAACACACTTAGGAATGGGGAGTTATGCTCCTTGAAGAGAGAGTATCTACATTAGTTACTAGGAATGCATGGGAGATTTCCTTCTCCCTCACCCATTTCTGTATTCACTCATTTATTTATATTAGTATGGACTCAGGGATATTGATATTTTGGGTTGTCTTCCAATACTACTTTATTTCGTTGCTCAGATTATTCCGGTTTTGGCCATTTGGGAGACTGTGTAGTTTGCTCCTGTGTCCCTTTGTCGTACTCTCCTCATTGTGGTTTGTCTGGAATGTTTGTCTTTGTTCTTTGGCTTCATTTTGTTTTGGAGTGTGTCCTGACTTTCTGATACTGCAGGTTTCTCCAGGCTCATCTTGTGTATTTCCTTTCCCAGTACTAGGGAGGAAAAGGCCAGTTCTTGAAAGAATCTGGTGTTTTTTATTATGAAATGTGTGAGAAACCATAGACTGGGCACTAGGTTTGCTCCTTGCTGTGGGGCTGGTGGTGTTTCTAAGTCTTCTCAGTTGACAGACCACAGAAGTAGCTTTGTGTGTACTAACGCATGGAGAGAGATATATTGTAAAGATTTCTATATGCAATTATCTGTGTCTATATTCAGCTAAACATTAGTTCCTACTGATATCTACAACTCTAATCCATTATCACATGGATTCTTCCAGCCTCCTCTCCTTACTTATCTGTAAACTCCCACTCACAATGAGAAACCTGGCTCACACTTTCTGCCATCCATTTACTTAATTATTCAGTCCAGTATACATATAGAATAGTATCAGAGAGTTTAACATCTATGCTTATGGGAAACAAGTTTATCAACTAGAGTTCAGTATTTATGTGCCGTTCCTTTTGCCTTTAGTCTTTTAGACTCCGCTCATTTTCAAGTTACTTTTGGAAAAATCAGCTCTCCTCCCCCATTCAGTGAGGATGTTTTCTAAGTTTATAATACAGTCAGATTCTCTTGTCACAGTCTGTGTTTCTTCCCAGGATCCCCTGATCTCCTAAAATTTTTGTTGTTAATTTGTATACATTGCTTAGATTCACTCTTTGTGCTGTAAGGTTCTGTGGCCTTTGATAGATGTATGGTATCATGTTTTCACCATTACAGTAACATACAAAATAATTTTACACCCTAAAAATTCCCCTGTGCTTCCCGTATTCAGTCCCCTGCTCCTTCTGCAAGTGCCCCTGGCAACCACTTATCTTTTTTCTTTCTCTATAGTTTTGCTTCTGCCAGAATGTCAACTAGTTGGGATCATACAGTATGTAGCCTTTTCAGACTGGCTTTCTTTGCTTAGCAATATGCATTTAGCTTTCTCTGTGTCTTCTTGTGGCTTTGTAGCTCGTTCTTTTTCACTGAATAATATTCCATTGTATGGATGTACCATAGTTGTTTATCCATTCACCTATTGAACGACATTTTTGTTGGTTACAACTTTTGGCAGTGGGAGTAAAGCTGTTATAAACTTTCACAGAGGCAGGATTTTGTGAGGATGTCGGTTTTCAAATCAGTTGAGTAAATACCTAGGTGTGCAATTGCCGGATCGTATGGTAAGACTCCAGCTTTGAAAGAAATTGCAAAACAGTCTTCCAAAGTGGCTGTACCATTTTCCATTCCCATCAGCAAAGATTAAGTATCCTTTTTGCTCCACATCCTTGCCAGCAGTTTTTGGTACTGTCAGTGTTTGGATTTTAGCCATTCTAAAAGCCATGGTAGTCATACTCATTGTTTTAGTTTGCAGTTCCTAAAGACGAATTATGTTAAATATCTTTCCTTGTGCTTATTTGTCACCTGTATATATTCTTTGGTGAAGGGTCTGTTAAGACTTGCCCATTTTTTAATTGGGTTTTTTAACTTTTTTCTTGTTGAATTTTAAGAGTCTTTTTATAATATATTTTGGATGCAAGCCTTTTTTCAGATATGTGTCTTACATATATTTTCTCCCAGTCTGTCTGTCATTTTCAGAGTCTCATCATCTTTTGCAGTAAAGAAGTTTTTAATTGTAATGAAGTCCAGGTTATTTATTTTTTCTTTCATGAATCATGTTGTATCTAAAAACTCTTCTCTAAACCTAAGGTTGCTTAGATTTTCTCCTATGTTATCTTCTGAAAGTTTATGATTTTCCCTTTTAGATTTTGGTCCATGATCCATTTTGAGCTCATTTTTGAGAAAGGTATAAAGTCTGTATCTAGATTCACTTCTTTTTCATGTGGTATCTAATTGTTCCATGGCCGTTTGTTTAAAAGACTATCCTTTCTCCATTGAATTGCTTTTGCTTTTTTTGTCAAAGATCTTTGTCATAGTCTACGTTTGGCCCTTGTATTTATGGGTTCCACATCCATGTATTCAACCAACTGCAGATAAAAAATGTTCATCAACAAGGACAGAACAGTTGCATCTTTACTGAAAGTGTACAGACTTTTTCTCCTTTTTATTATTCTCTCAACAATACAGTATAACAGCTATTTACATACCATTTATATTGTTCTAGATATCCTAAGTAATCTAGAAATGATTTAAAGTCTAGAGAAGGAAATGCACGGATTATATGCAAATACCATGCCATTTTATATCAGGGACTTGAGCATCCATGGATTTTGGTATTCTAGAAGGGTCCTGGAACCAATACCCAATGGATGCCAATGAATGTTTGTATATCTGTGTGTGCCTGTTTCATTGACCTATGTGTCTGTTCTTTTACCAGTGCCACCCTGTCTTGATTACTGTAGTTTCATAATGTAGATTTACTTTCAAATATTGAATCAGCCTTGCTTTCCTGGGACAAACCCCGCTTAATTTTGATGTCTTGTTCTTTTTATGTATTGCTGGATTTGATTTGCCAATATTTTATTGAGGGTTTTTACCCTGTGTTCATAAGAGATACTGAACTGTACTCTTCTGGTTTGTGACTTTTTCTGGTTTTGATGGTGGAGTAGTGCTGGTCTCATAAAACACTTAAGAAAATGTTCCTTTCTCTGGAAAAAAATTACGTCAAATCAATCTTATTTTTAAAACATTTTCTAGAATTCACTGGTAAAATAATCTTGGCCCTAGAGGTTTCTTTTTCAGACGATTGTAAGCTATGAATTGAACTTCTTTAATAGTTATAGGAGTATTCAGTTTCATCTTGGATGAGTTTTGGTAGTTTGTAGTTTTTGATAATTTGGTCTATTCACAGTTGTTGGATTTTAGTACACAGTTATTTGTGGGAATACTTTATTATCTCTTTAATATCTGTGGGATCTGTGGCAATATCTTCTCTTTTATTCCTAATATTGATTATTTGTTTCCTGTTTTCTGTCAGTCTTTTAGAGATTTATAAATTTTATTGATCATTTCAGGGAACTCATTTTTAATTTCACAGATTTTACTCTATCATTTGTCCATTTTCAATTTTATTGATTTTTGCCTTTGCCTTTATTATTTCCTTTCTGGTTGTTTTGAGTTTATTTTTCTCGTCTTTTTCTGGTTTCTTAAGTTGGAAGTTTAGATTATTGAGACCTTTCTTTTTTAATATAGACATTCAATACTATAAATTTTCCTCAAAATATTGGTTTAGCTTTGTCCCATAAAATTTCATATGCTTTATTTTCAGTTTCATTCTGTTCAGTATATTCTTTTAATTTTCCTTCAGACTTTCTCTTTGACCTATTGATTATTTAGAAATGATATGTTTACTGTTCAAATGTTTGGAGAATTTTCTGTTATGGTTTTTGTTGATTTCTAGTCTAATTCCATTATGATCAGAGGATGTAACTTGTATGATTGCAGTCATTTTGCATGTGTTAGGGTTTATGGCCCAGAATATGGTCTGTCTTGGTCAGTGTTTTATGTACACTTGAAAAGAGTGTAGATTCTACTGTTATTGAGTGGAGTGTTCTGTAAATATCCATTAGATCCAGTCGGTTGATAGTGTTTTTTACTTGTGTATCTTTGCTGATTTTCTGTCACCTAGTTCTGTTGATTATTGAGAAAGAAGTGTTTAGGTCTCCACATGTAATTCTGGATTGGTCTAATTTTCCTTGAATTTTGTCATGAGTTTTGAAATCTGTTGTTAGACACATATACATTTAAAATTGATGTATTGCCTTTGTGAATTGACCCTCTCACTGTGTAATAATCCTTCTTACCCTCTGGGAATTTTCTTTGCTCTTAAGTCTACTTTGTCTTGTATTAACTTTTTTTTACATTTATGTTTGCATGGTATACCCTTTTCTATCCATTTTCTTTTAACCAACCTACAGGTATTGTTTGAAGTGAATTCCTTATGACAACATTTTCTTGTGCATGTTTTTAAAAACTATTGTGACAGTCTCTATCTTTTCCTTGGTGTGGTTAGATCATTTACATTTAGTGTAATTATTAATGTTTGAATTTAGGTCTAACATTTTATTGTTTGTTCCATCTTTTTTTTCCTTTTTCTTTCTTCCTTCTTTTGGGCTATTTTTAACTGGTTTTAGTATTTTGTTTTATTTGTTGTGTTTTTTACTATATCTCTTCATATAGTTTTTCTAATGACTGTTCTAGGGATTATAATACTTTCTTTCACAGTCTAATTAGAATCACTATTTTACCTTTTTAAGTGGAATATAGAAATCTTATGACTATATAGATCCTTTTAACTCTCCCATTACATTATAGTGTCATGCATTATGTTTACATAAATTGAAAATCTCATCTCACATGTCATAATTTTTGCTTTGCTTTTGGCTAATAAACATATCTTGAAAAACTTGAGGAAAGGAGCCTGTAACAGTTTTCCATATACTTACATTTTTCTTACTCTGCCTGCATTCCTGATGTTCCAGGCTTCTCTAGAGTAAGTATATGGATAACTATAACCATCATTTTCCTTTTTTCTAAATAATTTCCTTTAGCCATTCTAAAGATCAGATCTACTGGCAATGAATTACCTTAGATTTTCCTTTTCATCAGAAAATGTCTTTAACTTCATTCCTGAAGGATTCTTAAACATCGGATATAGAATCCTGAGTTGACAGGTTTTTTTCTTTCTTTCAGCACTTCAAAAGTGCTGTTTTACTTCCTCTGGACTCAGTAGTTTCTGATGAGAATTCCACAGTCATTCAAACGACTGTTTCCTTGTACATGATGCATTGTTTGTCTCTAGCGGCTTTCAAGACTTTCTCTGAAGCTTTCAACAGTTTGATCATGATTTATCTGGGAATGAATTTCTTTGAGTGTGTCCTGTTTGCAATTTTCTGGGCTTCTTAAATCTACAGTTGTGTATCTTTTGCCAAATTTGACAAAATTTTAGGTATTATGTCTTTGAATTTTTTCCTGTACTACACTCTTTCCTCTTTTTCTGTAATTCCAGTGACATAAATAGATCTGTTGACTTTGTCTCACATGTTCTCTTTTTATCTATTTTAAATACTTTGATTTCTGTTGTTTGGATGATTTTTTGTTAACTTGGCTTCAGTTTTATTGACTCTTTTCTCAGCATCTCCATTCTACTATTGATCCTATGCAGTACAGTTTTTTTTTTTTTTTTTTGAGACGGAGTCTCGCTCTGTCGCCCAGGCTGGAGTGCAGTGGCCGGATCTCAGCTCACTGCAAGCTCCGCCTCCCGGGTTTCCGCCATTCTCCTGCCTCAGCCTCCCGAGTAGCTGGGACTACAGGCGCCCACCACCTCGCCCGGCTATTTTTTTTTTTTTTTGTATTTTTTTTAGTAGAGAGGGGGTTTCACCATGTCGGCCAGGATGGTCTCGATCTCCTGACCTCGTGATCCGCCCGTCTCGGCCTCCCAAAGTGCTGGGATTACAGGCTTGAGCCACCGTGCCCGGCCTGCAGTACAGTTTTTAATTTTGGTTATTGTATTTTTCAATACTAAATTTTCTACTTTATTATTCTTGATAGCTTCTATTTGCGTTTTTCATTTGTTTCAAGAGTGTCTTCCCTTGCAGCGTTTTTATAACAGCTTCCTTAAACTTTTTGTCAGATGATTTCAACTTTTGGGTCATCTCAGCCTTGGCATACGTTGATTATCTTCTCCCTGGTGAGTTTATTTTTCTGATTATTTACATGCTTGGTAATTTTGGATTGTATCCTGGTCATTTTGAATATTATAAGACTCTGGGTTTTATGTAAATCCTACAGATGATGTTGATATTTTTGTTTTAGGAGGCAGTCAACCTGGTTGGATTTAGTTAGTTCATAAGTTCTGACCAGCCTTCAATATTTGTTCAATTTTCAAACGCTTTGCAGTCCTCTTAAGATCAGTCCTTTTGTGCACCACTCACCAGCCAGTTTGGGAACTGGCAGTGCCTAATTCTTACATCAGTTCTCAAAGTCTGTGGCTTAGGGTCAGATCCACATTATGCACAGGCGGGGAAATAGACAGCTCACCTGAACAGGTGAATCCAGAAATTTATCAACAACTTTTTGGTTTGCTTCCATGAACTCCTTTTCCTCCACAATCTTCTTGGCACTTTTTAGTTCTCAGGGCTCCCTCTTCAGTCCCCTGGACAGACAACTAGGGCTTTACCCCACTCTGCTAAACTCTTCCTATTACTAAACCTCAATCTGGGTCCAAGCATCAGGAAGACAGAGGTAAAAAGCAAAGACATTTCGCCCACCTCTTAGGGGGAGCATACCTCTTCCCGTCAGAAAGTGACCATCTCCCCCTCACTGGTTTGGGCTCCTGTGACCCCTGTTGTCACCCACACCACAGGATTGCTTAGGGAGGAGCTGAGGTTCAAGAGCTCAGAGATAACACCAAAAAGGGATGATTCCTCACTTGCCCTGAACATAGTTGTCTCAGCCCATTTTCTGCTGCTATAACAACACTGCTGTCTGGGTAACCGATAAAGAATAGGAATTTATTGGGCTCATAGTTCTGGAGGCTGAGAAGTCCAAGAGCATGATGCCAGCATCTGCTGAGGGCCATCCGTGGTAGAAGGCATCCCATGGCAAGCAAGCATGCAAGACAGGAAAAAAAGGGGCCAAAGTCCCTTGATAACCAATTCCAGCAGTAGCAGCATTCATCCATTCCTGAGGGAGGGGCCGTCATGACCTCATCACCTCTACACTGTCATGGTGGCAGTTGTTTCCAACACAGGAACACATTGAAACCATAGCAGTAGGAGATGCTCTTCCTTCTTCAAAGTGGATTAGAACCCCTAGGAGGCTCCCCAGCTGTGCCAGGCTCTGCCTCCAGGGCTCAGGCTGTAGTAAGTTTGGACTGAGGACAACAGAGGGATAACCCAGGAAGCCCATTCATCTTTTCCGTGATACTTGAAATTCTTACCTTCTTTCCAAGGCTGCTTACTACTACTGACTCTTCCCAGCCCTCACATAGCTGCTCTGTGCCTTCTGTCCAGGTTTTATAAAGACATTCAGTAGAAGAAACGAGTATGGAATGCTTGCTTCATTTTACCTGGAACCAGAATCCCCCTTTCCCTCCATCTTAATGTTTCGGGTTAGTTTATTCTGGCTGCTTCTGATGGCCAGGCAGCATTAGGTCAAATAGCTGTGACTTGTGCCAGGGACACCAGCTCCTGGGGATTCCCCTTCCAGGCCAGTGGCTGCTACACAGGGACATCCTGCAGGAGCTGGGGCCCTGCTCTTTCTTGCTCTCTGTTGTTCTTTGTTGGCCATGGCCACAGCACAGCTACTGAGATGCTCCCCAGACACAGCCTCCCAGGTAGCACCTGTGTGTATGGGCCTGAGTGTGCCCCTGCTAGCTGCAGCCTGGCTAAGGAAAAGTCCCAAAATCTGGGCTGCTGAAGGACACCCCTTCCCCCCAGGAAACCACACGGACCTTTACAGGTCACCACCCAGGGAGCCGTGATGGTAGAGGGAAAGGAGACTCCTCCTCAAGAACTTGGAAGCATAATGGTCTGCCTCCCAGGGAAGAGACCCTCAGTGCTTGTCTGAGCCCTGATCTCAGAGAAGGCCAGCTGCCTGGCCAGCCCTGCTGTTGACTGTGCTCTGAGCCTGGCTGTGTGCAGTGGATACACAGGCGTGTTTGCTGAGGTGGCTCTTAGCAGATTATCACAGAGGAGAGATGGACACCCAGGATAAGGAAGTGATGTGTCTGAGCTCAGTGGTGGCAGACCCAGGCTGGTCCTGGTCTGTGTCCTCCTGCCGTGCTCTGGTGTGTGCTGTCTTCCTTATTGGAGCTAGGTTTGGCTGAGTTGGTCCAGGTTCAGGTGTCAGGCCTGCTCAGAGCCTCGAGCTCCACTCCATGGCGTGGCATGAAAACACCTTGCGTAAAAACCCAGTGTCTGTGAAACAAAACGATTTTTCCCGTCACCAGCATCAGAAAAGGGCACCCAGACCCTTGGCGGAGGATGCACAGTGCAGGCAGAGAGTTTAGAAAGCAGTCTTCTCTGGGTGAGGCAGTTACGGGTGCACACTTTTTTTTTTTGAGACAGAGTCTCGCTCTGTCCCCCAGGCTGGAGTGCAGTGGCACAATCTCGGCTCACTGCAAGCTCCACCTCCCAGGTTCACACCATTCTCCTGCCTCAGCCTCCTGGTACACACATTTAAATAGCCTTCCAAGCCTAAATGAAAATAGCCATGTCCTTCAGATGCAGAGACTTCAAGAAGCAGGTCCTGTCCCTCGACCCCAACCACAGAAGCCCAGCCCAAGGTACCCAGCACCACAGGACAGGCAGGAGCAAGTGTGAGTTTGGGAAGGAAACAAGGGAAGTAGAGGGGTAAGAGAGAGGAACATCCAGAATGTGGCATTCGGAGGCTGCGTCACAGAGCCCCTAGGTCTCAGGGCTGCTTTCTGGGGAGGCCCATGGCGAAAGACAGAAGGCTGCTGGGGGTGGGGTGGTGTTGTTTGTTTTTTGAGATGGAGTCTCGCTGTGTCACCCAGGCTGAAGTGCAGTGGCGCGATCTCAGCTCACTGCAACCTCTGCCTCCTGGGTTCAAGTGATTCTTCTGCCCCAGCCTCCCGAGTATCTGGGACTGCAGGCTAGCACCACCATGCCCAGCTCATTTTTTTTATTTTTAGTAGAGATGGAGTTTCACCATCTTGGCCCGGATGATCTCGAGCTCCTCACCTCATGATCCGCCCGCCTTGGCCTCACAAAGTGCTAGGATTATAGGTGTGAGCCTCCGCACCTGGACCAGAAGGCTGCTGTTTTAATGGTTGCCCCTTTGGGCCACCTGAAGTGATTGTGCCAGCTACTGAGGACTGATGTGGTCACCTCAACCTCAAGAACTTCTGTTTTCCACGTGCGTGAATGTCTGCGAGTAGATTTCACTCGATTTTAGATGATGATGCTTAACAGCCAGGGTTGCCCCTCTTCAGGAACAGGTGTTATTCAGCCATGTCATTCCACATAGGCTAGGGTTAGAAGCACTGTGCTCTTTGAGAGCTGCTTCAACTAATTACTGCATTTGTTCACTGCAGGGTGAAACTGAGTTTTCAGATACATTTGTAAAATCAGGTGCCTGATTGCTAAATACTGCATTGTTTGAGCTATACTTCCTCCTATGTTGCCTGGTACGGACCAGTTAAGAAATGGTTTCCCATGAGAAGCTGACAATGAAGCTGAACATGTTTGATAAACTCTGTGCTCATCTATGGACATGTAATTGTTTTATTATACGATACTTTTACACTTGGAAAAAAAGGTGCTCCGTAATTCGGCAGCAATTCGTCAGAGCAGCGCTCGAGGCTGGCGCTCAGATGAGGCCCTTGGAACTGTGCCATTGTTTCTCGGAACTGCTCTGCACTCCGGTTAGGTTTGCACACACCTCCCTCGTTTCATTCCTACAAGTTTAGTAAAGTTCCAGGCCGTTCTCCCAGAACACCTAACAGAAAGCACGGAAAACAAAACCACCAACTCTGTTTCGCCGAGGAAGACACGAAACTGGCCTCTGCTTCTTGCGGAATTGACGTGCTGCTTTCATTGTTTCTTTTCCAAGACAGCTGTCCCCGAAATCTCTTTTCCTCCAAGTCAACAGCAGGCTACCTCGCGTTGCTTTGCTTTTTTTAAAAGTTAGGCATAACAACAATAGCAACCATAATAATGATTAACAGTTTGATTTCAAAATGCTTTCTGAAGAAATGACAGTAAACAGAGTGCATTTGCCCAAGGAAACCCCCCAGCCATCAGCCAGTAATACAACTGCATGTGCTAATGAACCCGAAGCTGTTAATGTGGTTTCTTCAGTTAAATTGATTCATGAATTTTGAAGAGAACATTATCTAATGAATTTTCTTTGAATAGAAAGCAATTAAAAGGACAAATCAGTCTGATTAACCCCAAAGTCACCCTCCTGCCACAAATGGTGTACAGTTTGAAATTATATCATAAAAAACTAGAGCACATTTGCTATCTTTTTGCCCTCTACTAATCCATGTAAATTAATGAACAACAAAGTTAATTTCTTTGATGACCCTTTTCTAGTATCACCTGGATTATGCTGATGTTTAATTTGCTTAATGTTATAATAAAGACTAAACAGATTTTTTTTTCCCAGTGAAGTGATTATCGTTCCCTTCAGTTAAGAAGTGATTTTTATTATTTAACACACATGTAAGGGTGTGTGTCCTTTAAGAAGCAAATCGCACTTTGGCAGCTTGGCACCAAGTGTAATTAGTGTTCTTGTGGACACACTCGGAACATCGTTCCTGCCCGCGGAAGCCTTCCCTTTGTTGCTGCTCTTCACAAACTCCTGTCCCTGGAGGGCTGGAGCCCCTGCAGTGGAGGACGTGGCTCTGTCTCCAGTGCTCCCGATCTGCATGTCCCTCTTGGAAAGACAATAGGTACTGATTCAGACAGGCCTTCTTCACGTGCCCGGGTTTCTCTCCCACCGACACCACTCCCAGGTCACAGCTCTGAAACCTGGAGGCAGAGGGAGAGAATGTTCTCCTGCGATCACCTCCTCATTCCTGCAGCAGGGTGCGGCACAAATGCAGTTGGATGTGGTTACTCAATTTAAATGGGAATCAAGTCATTTTATTTTTGCAGCCCCATTCACTAAAGATGCCTGTAGCAAAGGTCACCGCCAGCCCCTGCGTACTGTGGTGCTTGGCACTCCGAGCAGTAGCTGGGGGAATCCCACGCACGGCTGGATGTGGACAGCCAGCATAATATCGCAGCCTGGCCTGTGGCTGCTTTTGCCTTCTTTGTCCCAGTTGAAGTTGGAAATTAACCAGCAGTACAACAGATTTCCAAGTAGGCGGGCAGCAGGGACTTCTGTGTGTATTAATTGAACCATGCACTCACTTACACACGCCCAGTCGCTAGAAGGGTGGCACACGCAACCCCGCGTGGAACACGGGGTTGGAGGGAAGGTAGAAAGAAAATTGCAAACCTGCAGTGCCAGCTCCAGGGATGCCTTCCAAGGGGCCAGCCTGCGTGGTGGCCTGCCACACACTCGCGTCTCCTTGCCTGATGACGTGGTGGCGGAGCGGTGCATGGAGGCTGTGTTTTAATTGAGTGTAACACCTCTATTTGTGTCGATGCGTTTCCTGTTTTGGGACTAGCGGCTATTGATATCAGAGCTGCTGGAGCCGTTTGTCCAAATAACATCATCCTGCATTCTTCCTTTCAGAGTCGTTCACCAGACAGGTGTTATGGAAGCTGCTGAAGGTTGTGAAATTCGGAGAAGTGATTTCTTACCAGCAATTAGCAGCCCTGGCAGGCAACCCCAAAGCCGCGCGAGCTGTGGGAGGAGCAATGAGAAACAATCCTGTGAGTTCTCGTGGCGCGGGCATGGCTGTGGGTGGCGGGTGCATGCAGGCGGCAGGGTGTCATCTGATCCCACGTGTTTCCCCAGAAGGCAGGCTGTGCTGCTGGGGTGGGCAGAGGGGCAACATCTGTGATGAGGACCATTATGCCAGGTGCCTCCAGAAGAGGCAAGGAGGCTACCCCAGCACCACACTCCTGGAAGCTCCCCCACCCTGGGAGCACGTCTCCACTGCATGAGCTCCTGGTTGTCCCAGTGAGCAGGAGAGGAGGGAGCCTAGAGGAGTGGCAAGCAGGCAGAGGGGGCCCCACCTGCTCACTCATCAGGAGGAAGTGTTGGGTGCTAGTTTTATGGTCCACACTCTTCTAGGTGCCCGGAGTACCGCAGCTAACAAAACAGACAAAAAGCCCTATCTGCGAGGTGCCTGCATCCTAGCAGGATGGCCAAGCAAGGGTGCACATCCAACCCCATCTCTCTGTGGGCTGCAGTCCCCCTGAGGCCCAGGGCTCCCCATCTCTCTGTGGGCCTGCGGTCCCCCTGAGGCCCAAGAGCTAAAGCATCACACGTGAGCACACAAGGCGGGAGGCCTTGCAGCATGGGACGAGGGACCTGGACCACACACCTCGTGTCTCACCGGGGATGGCAGCCTCCCCAGAGCCCTTCTGTGTCCTCATCCTTCCCACGCGTCTGCAGTCAGGTTTCACTGAACTCGAGGCTCCCAGCCTAGGCAGCCTCAGGCCGTGCTCCCCAGAGGACAAGGCCCAACCGGGACACAGCATGGGTGGGCAGCATGGCCTGTGGTGCCTGGGGGCAATGTGGGTGCCCTTGCTGTCCCATCTCACAGCACCTGGGCCTGGCAACTGGGCCACAGGCCATCTGGCATGAAGGGGGAAGTCACACACAGCATGCCATGTGGGCCTGGCCAAGGCCACGCGTGCCTCTGTGTGTGGGCAGGAAGGGTGCCCCCATCTGCATGGCCCACTGGGAGAACCCACACAACCTTGAGAACGCCCCTGGAATATTCACCCAGTGAGGGTGTGTGGTCACGTTGACAATGTCTTCTCCCGAAAGCTCTATGAAAGTTTGTAACACGATGGAAGCATACCATCTGATCACGGAGCACAAACATGATCACTCCATCAGGGGATGGGAAATGACTAAATCAGATAGGCCTCGCTTTTTGAAAAATTGCTGTGGCTTTGCTGTCGGTTTCCAAAACTGTTTCCATCCCTGCTCACAGCGGGAGAAGCCGGCGAGTTCACACCACAGCCTGCTGCTCCTGCTGCCCGCTGCGGCAGCCGGGGGGCAGAGCCTCCGTTTCTAGGAGATGACAGTTACGTAGGCTTTTACACAAAACTGTATTGTTAGTCCCTAAAAAGCAAGTCCGGTAGGTTTGCAGTGGATTTCATTGTCGTAATGTACACCGTAATCTAGGTGAGCTTTCTGCCCTATTAAAATATCCTAGATATCCCAGGAGGGAGATACCACAGGGACAGCCACCATCCCCACCTCCTCCATCTCTTCCTGTCCTCAGTTTTGGTGACAGTGGCTGGTGGACGCAGTTGGCCCTTCCTTTTGCACCTGTTGCACGTTAATTGCAGCGTCTTCAGCTACATTGTCGTAAAACATCTGCACCACGCCGTAGGGATCTGATTTTTACAGCACGTTGGGAGATGTTTCCTAATCAAATTTCTGAGGATGGCTTTTGACATTTCCCAGTAAAGCTTAACCTACATCCCCCTCTGGAAGGCCGCTGTCTTCTCCCCGGCTGTGAGTCAGTTTTGAGGTGTTCAACCTGATGAAAAGGCAGCTCAGATGCCGTTGTGTGGTGGCTCCGTGTAGGGCCCATGAGAACTGTGGATGCGAATGGGGTTTTGGGGGTCCTCTTCCTGCATCAGTGCAGTGACTGTTTCAGGCAGTGTCTACTCTTTGTGCCCTTTGAGGAGAGTAAGTCCTTGTCTTCTCCCCGCTGAGGTGGATTCTGCTGCCTCCGTACACACACATGAAGATGGGAGTGGTGCCGTCAGTGGGCGCCGACTCTGCTCACTCCCTCGTGTGTGCAGCTCCCCTTTTGCTGTAAAGACAAGCTCCACTGACTGACATGTGCAGCGTGGCAACACTCTCCCCCACCAGCCTTTCGTGACGCCAGCAGTTTCTCACTCTGCAGTGAAGATGCCGTCGCTGGTTAGCAATCCTGCTTGTGGCGATATTCGGAGACATTTATTGTTCTGCAAACCAGCGTGACTCTCTTCTCCTGCCATTAATCTCTGTGAGTGTCTCTGTTCCAGTATGACCTCAGTCACTGCAGTGTATAAAGTAGTATCACATAGGGTATAAAACCCTAATGTCCGTAAAGTCCACACATCGACACCCCGTCACATGGCAAAGCCAAGACTGGAGGTGAGCACAGCATCAGGCAGGAGGGTTCTACAAGCACCAAGTCTCGCCCTTCTCAGCGTCCACATGCCTCCTGTGCCCAGGGCAGCCAGGCGGTGGTGGCCTCCCGCGGCCTTTCTGTGGGCTCCACCGTGTGCAGTGACCTTCAACCTGAGGAGGAGGCTGCAGCAGGACCCGCGGCTACGGTGCCCACAGACGCCTCAAGTTATAGCACAGATATACCAGAGATATTCCTGCAAGAAGCCTTCAGCTACATAGTTTACTATCATTCAGGTTGACAGGCTCCCAAATTCCCATTAGAAACCTCATTAGAATGGGCTAGGAGGATGAAAAGGTGTCCCAGGGACTTGAGGGAGGAAGAGCCCTGGCCAGCAGTGAGCCACTGCTGCTGTCAGTGTCCTCAGGAATGTTTCCCTTTGGCGCTGACAGCAGCGTTCCAGCCGGAAGCCCGCACACATCCACTCCAGCCCAGACGGTGCATCGCTGAGACTCGCTCATTGAAAACCTCCCTTATATTCAGGCTGAATAGAGTGATTGTGCATTTAAGGGAGGGGAGTGAAAAATGGACTTGGAATGTTAGAAAACATCGTAAAGCTCATTGTGCATTAATTCCTTAGGTGGCTTGCAATAAACAGGAGCACATGCTGGTTCATATTACTGCATTTGCTGTCGGCATGAGTTTCTCTTCCCCAACCAGAGTAAGGGATGGCTTTTGCCATGCAGGTGTTTCCTCTATCCTAGGAGCTTGATTTCTCCAGAATTTTCCAGGAAGGACTCACCAGCCAGTGTAAGGTGGTTGGTCAGCATTCCTGGAAGGCTGTCTCCCCAACCCAGCAGGAGAGGGTGGTCAGTTTCCCAGTATATTGAGTAGAAAACTCCTTACGGCCCACCCCCTCCACAAAGCACCTTCCTCTTCATCCTCAGAATTTGCTAAATGCAGTTCAAAGGCAATCGATACATTGCACAGAGAGTCTCCCCACCTTTTTCTAAACAAATGCATTCCTGAGGAGTTAGTTTATTCACAGATTGCCATGAGCGTTAATGACCCCCCGAGTCTTGTTCTGCCAGTCACCCAGATGGCTGCTGATAAAGACTTAGCATCATGTTCTAAGTGTCAGGGTTGTCAGTGGAACTGAACCATTTGACCAGAAGAAAAAAACGCACAGGGAGCTATTGATTACAGCTTCTCGGTGTCACTTGTTCACCAGGATTTAGGTATTGATGAGGCTGCAAGTGAAAACAAGCTCTTTCCCTTGTGGGCTGCTGCCCAGAAGAACAAAGGCGAAGCTGGAAAAAATATTCAGCTGGTACCAGAATCAGAGGGATTCCATCATTGATTGAAAGTCCCCTTCATGTTATTTTTGTTGGAAACAAATCTATGGGTTTGGAAGTTTTATAGCATTTGAGAAAGGGGCTGCATAAGTGATGGATTCGCGTATTGGATGAATTAGATTTCACAGCATGAAGATTTCAATGCAGCTGTGATATTATGAGCTTCTTGGTTATTGATAAAAATTACATTTTATGCAGCACATGCTTTAAAGGAGAGGACATAGAGGGTACGGATCCTTTGAAAATGTCCTTAGGGCCCTGATACATTTCAGCAGGTTTCATTATTTTAATAGTCTGAAACCTGCCGCCAAAATTCACACAAACAGAAGCAGCGTTCCCTATTTCTGATGGTAAAAATAGTGCCTATTTGGTAAGTCACCTCTTCCCCATCACAGCATGCTAAGGTGAGGACTGGTCCTAGCTGTCGGGGTCATTGTTACTCCGTGCTGTCTGTCCTGTGCTCTGCATTGATGTATAGGAAGAGGGAGAGGGAGATGCGTTTATTTTACTCATTTTTATAATTTCATAGCTCATGGAGAGGGAGAGAAGAAAAACCGAAGCTCTGCTATGAAGTCTGCTCTTAGGCAGGAAAACTGAATTGGTGCCTAAATGTTTATAAACCGAGATTGAATTAAATGCCTACCTCTTTATCAGCCAAAAAGGTGAATTTGTATTATCTGATAATGCCCTCAGCAATTATTAATGGCACTGTTGTATTTGATAAAAATCGTCCATCAGGGTAAATATTCCAACCTGGAGATTTCCTGTGACTCCTTCCAGAAGATGGGTTCTCGGCTGTTCCAGAACTTGGCAGTTACTGCACCTCACTCTATTAAACTCAACGCTGGAAACAGCCCTCTGCCACCTGCGTGTTCCCATGTCATAGTCATCAGAAGCCTCTTAGACTGCGTCATTGGTGCATGTTACCATGGTGACCCAAACTCATCGTCAAATCAGACGAGCTGCATGATGTGCGGGAAGCCAGAGCCCCATCTTGCAGCCGTGTCATCTGCTAGCACCGGCTGCCATGCCACAAGGTCCCAGCTCAACCTTCCACGTCAGGGAGGAGCAGTGTGGTGCGTGGAGCCATGCAGGAGAGTGATTAGAGCCCCTTCTTTGCCACTTAACAGCCTTATGAACTTGGGCACAAGACTCCATTCGACTGGAGGCTGACAGGCCTGGTGGGGCCTGGCGGGGGTGATGAGGGCCATAGCTGGGGTGGAAGATGCAGCACCAGGCACAGGCATACCTGCTCCCTGGGGCTTTAAGCACCCTTTCCAAGGAGGGCTGGGGGCTGGGGCTTCCCCCACCTCCCTTAGGGACGTGTGTAGCTGGGCCCCACAGAGGGCCACCCAGCAGATGAAACCTGTGTGGCAGGTCCGTGTGTGACAGTGACACAAGCTGCCTGCCCCGAAAGCCTCGGGGGATGCAAGGATAGGAATCACCTCCCTAGGAAGCAGAGGTGCCCAAGAAATAGAGCTTGGAGACGCTGGACCCACGCCCCCAGCTGCTTCCTCTAAAAGCTCACCTGACCAGTAACTGATTGCTTTGTCCAGTTCACTGGCTTTGAAGGGTGGAGTGTGGGGAAGCTGGGCATGGGCGGAAATCATCTCTCTGTTGAG
Organism: Trachypithecus francoisi; assembly: GCF_009764315.1. Lineage (NCBI taxonomy): Eukaryota > Metazoa > Chordata > Mammalia > Primates > Cercopithecidae > Trachypithecus > Trachypithecus francoisi. Next base: position 1,709,580 of record NW_022681442.1, on the reverse strand, counting down.
CTGGGGATACATGGAGAGAAGAAGAAGAGTGGAGTCGGAGTGATACCCAGGGGTACCCAGAGTGATACATGGGGGTAGCCTGGACATACCTCATCCTTGGGATCCTGTAGGAACGGCTGTTTTTTCTCATCAGGGTAGGATGCTGGGAGCAGGGCAGCCATGTGTGAGGGCCTGGGGAGAGGCCCCAGATCTGCAGCATGCGTGTATGGGCCATCTGGGTTGTGGGGATGAGTGGGCTGCCCTCCAGCTCAGGATGCAGGAGTAAGGGGGGCCAGGCAGTAAACGGTCCCTAGACATCTCCCATGTGCCCTCCACATGTCGTGCCAGCCAAGAACCTTCCAGACCAAGCTTGGTGCCCTTCCCCCTTCCTCTGGAGCCCGCGCTGGCTCCTGTGGTTATGTGCATTGGCAGTTTACCTTCTTCACAGAGCAGTCACTGTGATGCTTTGCACGGTGATGAGGCATGTCCCCCAACACATCTGCCGAGATGTCCTGGCCCCTTAGTGGCTGCCCACCCATGCACCTGCTCCCCAGGTAGCATGAGCTACTTAGGGATGAAGGCTGTTGCCCGGGAGGCTCTCTGGCCACGTCTTGCCTTAGAAATCTGTGCAAGACTTCCCCACATGCTCCTGGGAAGCTGTTCTGGGGAAGCTCTTCACAGTCACTGCTTGTTGGGATGCTTAAGCACATGGCCCTGGAGCCCCTGGAGTCCCCTGCAGTGGCCATGCAGGCTGTGTGGCCATCCCTGTCTTCCACCTTTCTGAGCCAACTGAGAAATGAATAGCAGACCTGAAGATTTTAGCTTTATTAGGATAAATGCAAGATTGAAGGGGGGGGTGGGGGGCCAGTGGCATGGCCATGGTGGCTTCCCAGTAATTCCCACGAGAATTACACTCACCATCATTGTCCCCTCTGGCTAAGCTCAGGCCCCCAACCAGGGCAGGGACTGACCATCTCAGAAGAAATCAGGGCGCCCAGAGCCCTGGGGCAGACAGGTCACCTGCAGGAGCCCTAACAGTGCTAAGCTGGGCGTACCCCTCTTCCTCCCTTATCGGTGGTCAGCGACTCATTCTCCTTTGTGGGGGTGAGAGTGGAGGAGGCCAGCACCCACATGGAAACCAGAGGCAGGGGCCACAGCACCTGCCCCCACCCACCACAGGTGGCTCTCAGAGCTTCAGCCGGACAGTGGACCCATGGAGCTCCTCCTGTCTACACAGCTCAGGCAATGCCAGAGGACCAAGGCAGAGTCTCCCTGAGGACTGCACTGAAGGAGGCGCCTGCCCCTCTGGAGGGAACAGGGATTCCCTTCCCCTGGTGGGACTGACCATAAAGAAGCAGTTGGTAGGCAGGACGTGGGGCCTGTGCATGGCCGCATGGTTGTGGTCCTCACTCTGGATCAGCCCCTATCAGCACAGGGCATCCTGAGTTTAGGTCAGCCACAGATCCGGATCGTGCTGGCTCCAGGCTAGGAAATAACGGGTCGGGCACTGCCAGAGGCCCCAGGAGGCTACAGCCGGAGGCCTGTCCCTGGGGGCATGGGAGCCATGTGGGAGTCACTGCCTGCAACTTGGAGCTCTCTGGAGCCATGCCCTCACCCTTTCAAAGTGGTGCCAGCCCTGGCCTCACGTGCGGGATGAGGATGGCAGCATCTTGAGCTGTGGGTGAGTTTGGGTGAACGTGCAGATGGCACCTTGAGAGCGTCGCTGCCTTGAGTCCCTGGGTGGAGCCCTTTTGACCATCGCTGCTTCCTCTTTGGTTGGGTGGGGGTGGTTTTCCTTGTGATGCAAGCTTGCTTTTTGAAGCCCTTCTGCTAGTTTAAGACAGGTGTGTGCTCAGCATCACTCTCAGGTGAATGGCTGGATGACAGCTCTGTCTCCCCGAGCTCCTGAGTGGGGAGGCTGCAGCAGCCTGTGGGAGGGCTGAGGGCAGGGAGGGATATTGGGTCTGGGAGGAGCTGAGCATGCCCTACCCCCAGTGGGGGTGACCAGGGAGCTTCTCAGACCCCTACAAGCACCCCAAGACTATAGAGGGAGACACATCCTGCTCCTGGGCACAGCGTGAGGCAGGGGTTGGCCAAGTCCTCCTGTCAAGGGCCAGAGAGTAAATATGTTAGGCTTGGCAAAGCAGCCACAGCCAGTATGGAGAAAAAGGCATGGCTGCCTTCCAGTAAAGCTTCATTTACAAAAGCAGGTGGTGGGCGGCATGGGCCCACAGCCACAGTTGGCCGGCCATGGGCTGGAGAGGCCTGTGCAGGTACGGTCTTCTCTGATGTTTCCTGTGATGCCTGGGTGGTGTCTGGGGGAGTGTTTGAGAGCGTCACATACCACCAGAACTCAGAAATGTAGTTTTCCATTTTGTAAGTGAATGTTGTCAATTACTCACCGGGTGAAATTCAGTTTCTCCTCCCAAATCTTGGCATAAAGTGATTCTCTGAAGATGCCTCACGCCACCTCAGGGCATTCGTCCCTCCCCCAGCCCATGCCGAGACCTCCAGGGACTCAAGGGCCTCAGGGGAGGGGGAGTTCATGCTGAGACATAGCTAGCACCCACCCATGCCAACAGCCTGCCCCCGGCATGGGCCCCTGCTTCGTGAGCACAGGACTCCTGTCAATCAGGGCCTTGGCCTTGACCCCAAAGACCTCATTGTCCAGATCCCTGACTGATGGTGGCCGCCTCCCTGTCTTCCAGGTCCCCATCCTCATCCCGTGCCACAGAGTGATCTGCAGCAGCGGAGCCGTGGGCAACTACTCCGGAGGGCTGGCCGTGAAGGAATGGCTTCTGGTCCACGAAGGCCACCGGGCGGGGAAGCCGGGCTTGGGAGGGAGCTCAGGTCTGGCAGGGGCCTGGCTCAAGAGAGCGGGGGCTACCTCAGGCTCCCTGCCTGCTGGCCGAGACTGAGTGTGTGCAGTAGGATGGATGTTTGAGCGACACACACGTGTAACACTGCATCAGACGTGGGGTGTGGAGGCAGCACTATATTAAAGGAGGTGGCAGTGTCCTGGGAACAAGCGTGTCTGCCCTCTGTTTCCGTGTTTTCCAGCAGGATGAGTTCAGACGCCCGCGGTCCTGCACACATTTGTTGCCTTCTCTAAAGCTGTCCTTGCTCTATTTTTCATGTCCATTAAAACAGGCCAAGTGAGTGGGGAAGGCCTGGCGCATGTTGGGGCCACAGCCCAGGATGGGACAGTCTGGCACCATCAGGCCACAGACGGCTGCCACAGCCACTGTCCAGAGCCAGCTAAGGCCTGTCCCAGGCCGTCCATGCTAGAAAGCTGGCCCTGCCCCAGCACATCCCCACCATGCCTCCCTTCCTGGCTGTGTCCACAGCTATGATGACATTTTCCGCTCACAGTTCCTAGCATCCCACACTCAGGTCTCACTGAAGGAAACGGGAACAGGCCATGGAAGTCAATGCTTACAGAGGTTTTCTAGCTTTGTTTCCTACCTGCCAAAAAGGCTAATGCAAGATACATCCACTTACGGTCTGTATCCGGTGGGTAGAAAATAACCATTTGCCAATTTGGAGAGACAAAGAGCTCTCTGGACACGGGTTCGATGGAGCTTGCATCTCTCTGAGAGCTGAAGTCGGGTGTCACCCTCGCTCCATACTCGCTGGCCTAGTGTGCTCTGGGCGCAGGTAGGAAGGGACACGGGCCTCTCATCTCAGGGGCTGCCCCAAAGGGGCCTCGGGGACCATGGGCCTGTTAGGACCCCAGCACCCCAATGTCGATCCTGGAAGTCAAAGGTCACGACTGTGGTGGGCCAGCTCATGTCACTGATGGCAGCAGGGAGGGTTGCCAGCATGGGCGGTGCGCTGTTGTCTGATACTTCATTATCGTGTTGTCATGCTAGCAGTATAATTATATCCAAAAGCCAGAGGAAAACCTGTAGCTCTGCATATGGAGAAATAAAACAGAGCATATGATGTATAGAGAAAATAAACCGCACCCAGCTGTGCACTAGAGCACCGTGTTCTTAGCCAGCGTTCCTTGCCACCGTGTGAACCACAGTGGGGAAGCTCGTGCGGTTCTCTACATCACCAAGGCCCGGATGAAAACGGGGCCTTACAATGTGTATGATCGGGACCTGCCTTGTATTTCATGTTGTCTTAACACCAACAAAGGAAAACTGATTTCAGACTTTTTTCGCTGATTTATGATTTATTATATCTCTTTCTGGCATCAGCCAAAATCTGGGTTTTTCCTCTGACATGAAGTGATGTGACTCTTACCCCATTGTCTAAACTCTTGGTATTTTTGAAGCAGGATAAGTCACCCAGCAGGTCACGTAGACACGTGCTGCTTTGCGGGACAGGCCCTGGGCCTCCTTGCTCCCGGCAGGCCTCAGGCGCCACACACCGCGTCCCCGTCAGGACTTGCAGGATGTCTGGTTATTTTGGACGTTGCTGAAGGTGAGTGGGAATAGCTGGGTGCGCTGTGCCCCGGAGGTGGTGCCCTGCGTCCCCCACAGATGATGCCCCTCCCCAGTGGTCACCAGGCACGGCTTTCTCCTCTGCAGGAACAGAGCAGAAGCTTCCCCAAGGCCGCAGCTCGGGGCCTGCGGGCCCGGGCGTGCGAGCCGCGAGTGCTTTCCAACAGAGGGCGCCAGAGCCGTGCTGTGTGCTGTGGAGGCCCCGGCACCACTATCCCTGCTGGAGGATGGATTGGAAGGAGGGTGGCTGGGCGGCACCCCGATGGCTCCCTGTGCTCCCTGAGACCCTGCAGGCTGCCCTCTGCAGGGTCTCAGGGAGACCAGCAGGCACACACGCTGCGGGCAGGCTCCCTCCGCTGTTTGGGTCCCATGAAGGATGGGAGCCTCCCAGTGAGATCTCCAGGTTTCTAATCAGGCACGGGCTCTGAGGGAGGGTCTTGGGGCCACATGACTGCAGACAGCGAGGACCAAGCCCCCAGATCCAGGTCAGCACCTGGTGGCAGGGGACCCGCCCATCAAAGCCGTCCAAGGTGAGCCAGCAAATCTGTGTGGCCTGGGAACACAGGTGGGCCTGTTTGGGCCATGCCCTTGGTGCAGTACAAAACCACGTTCTGCCTGCTCTCCGAGGGTTTCTGCGGCCCTGTCAGAACAGGCTTGATAGATGCCCCGAGGTTCCCTCTGACAGCCGCAGCAGCAGGGCTCAAACCAGCGGGGCCATGTACCGCTCCAAGGACAAGCTCTGCTGAGGCCGACATGAAAAGCCAGCACGCGGGTCGCCTAGAGCCGCTCTGGCTCCAAGCTGCAGCACCGCTCGTGAAAATACAGAGGGAGAGAGAAGGCACAAAGAAATACAAAAATATTTTCCAAATAAAAAGAAATGTCGAAACAAGAAAGCTGTGTTCTTCGGCCTTGGCCCCGGGTCCCCCTCACCCTGTCGCGTTTCCCAGCACCGTGATGCTTTGAAGGCTGACACCGAGACCCGCCGTGGCGCGGCAGCCACTCAGACCGGCCGCACCACGCTCACCTGTTTGCAGAGAGAATGAGAGAGTCAGAAGTAATATTTGTTTTTGCAGAACCACACTTGTAGCAAAAATAAGTTGCCCTTGGCCACGCAGGAGACTGAGTTTTGTGGGAGGTTGTCCTCCCAGTCTCTCTTCCTGTTGGGAACAGAAGTGTCCAGTAAGCCCACCCGCATTCCACATGTCCTGTGACCGCCTCCAGTGGTGAGTCTGTAAGGCCAGAGAAGCGAAGCTATGACCTTGCAAATGCGCACTTTAGGGTGTTGGCTGATGCGGAATCAGGAAGCCTGGAAGAGCTCTCGCATGAGGAATTGCAGAACTTCTTATGGGCATGAATTTGCACTTCCAGATGTGAAGGTTGCAGGCACCAGGCATTGCAGAGGAAGTGGGCAAACTCACCTTATAGAGAACTTAATTGGGGTTTGTAATTCGTATACACTTCTTACCCAGCAGAAACAGCTTACTGAACACCCCACGGGTGGCTGGATAATGTGCTAGCGACTGAAACCATCTCTGCGACTTAAGCTTCTCTGGTGCACAGCGCCACACATGTTTCTCCAGAATCCCTTTTGGAGGGGCCAAGCAAGTCCAATATAGATATGTTTACACTGAAACCACCAGTTTTGTTTCTTAAATCGTTTGTAAACAGCAGTATTATCCTGGGACTTATTTCCTACAAAACTGTAAGATAAGGATAAAATCCCGTCCACCTGAATTGCTGAGAAACCTAAGTGGTGGGGTGACCAGCCGGAGCCCTGTGGAGTGGCAGACTCTGGGGAGTCAGTGAGACTCAGGGGGATCAGTGAGATTCTCGCAGCAATGTAAGGCATCCTCCTCATAGAAATGCGTTTCCAGATTTTGCTGTATCCCCTGACCTGGCCTACGAGGACAGAACAGCCCTGGGGACCACGTCCCCTCCCTGTCTCATCTGCCGCTTGCCCACCTTGGCTGTCCATGCATCCGTAGCTGTGACCATGGGCAGTGGTGCCAGCTTGGACTTCACCCCATTGGAGCGGGCAGGATGTCACACTGAGCTGATGTGAGATTGTTCATGTTGCTGCAGATCTTCGTACTATTTGGGCTTCTAACAGCACAGGGGAGGATTCTGAAGTGAGAGATAAATTGGCTTCATGTAGGAGCAAGGGGCAAAGTGCTTTATTTTGCTAAGAAGTTTTTACGGAAAGACCAGTCCCTAAACGGCCCTTGCTTCAGCCACAGCTGCTGGGATGCCCTCGGGCCTCACCTGTCTCGTCTGCATGTCTTCTTGTTGCCGTGGGGCCAGTGGTGTCCCCGGAAACAGTCCAAGGCTCTGGGGTGGGGGATTTAAATTTTTTCGCTTCCCTCAGACCTCAGACCATGTGGGGTTTTTTGCTTGCTTGCTTGCTTTCTTGTTCATGGGCATTTGATTAAAAGTTTGTGTTTAAAGAGCTAAGCTTCACATCAGTTTTACTTATCAGTTTGGAAGACATTGAGATCTAAACACAGCTCTGCCCAAGACCTCTGCCAAGCAACCCCGTCTGTCTGTCTGAAGGGACGGGAAGGTGGAGAAACTGCAGGTACTGACCTGTCTTTAAGCCACTGAGGGCAGCCGTCCAGCGTCCTTGGGACCCCATGGCTCCAGCTGCTGACAGATGGGAAACGTCTGGCCTCCATCACCCGGGTTGGCCGCAACAGGGATCTGTAATGGGGGCAGAGGTGGGGGTGGATGAGAAAGTAGGAAGTGGATGTTGGGCAGCGAGGTGCGAATTGATGGCAGAGCCCAGCCCGACAGCACCTTTGATTGATGAAAGGACATTGTTAACAAGCCTTTAAAGTTTCTCATTAATGTTTTTTTTTTTCGTTGAAAAAAAGCCACCAGAAAAAAATTCCACATAGACAGTAATTAAGATGGATCCCGTACAGTATGGTATCAATGTTGGGAGCCTTTAGGAAGAAATTTCCACCCTCCTGTTAAAGACTTCTATTCGAGCTGCCATTTTCCAGGCTGTTGAGAGTCCCTGGCAGTGTGGGGACCTGGGCAGTGAGGCACGTTCCGCAGATGGGATGTGGTCAGCCTCACAGGTAATGTTTCTGCCGTGGCCTGAAGATGCAGAGCAGAGCCCCTGAGCTTTGGGTGTCATGGACTCTGATGCAGTGCGGGGAGGAAGGTTGGAGAAGGATCTCATGGATCTGCTGCAATGGAGAAGCTGGAGTTCTTCTCAGCTCCGAGTGAGTCCCAAGGAGTGCGTCTGAGCAGAGTGCAGCTGGTGCCCATGGTCTCAGCAGAGATGCTCAAGCCCTAGGGCAAGGGGGCCGTCTCTTCTTGTTTCTACCCGGGGGCTGAGCCAGCCCCCCCATTATACACACAGCACCACACACATGTACACCCAATAGTTCTTTCCAAGTCTGGAGTTACACGGCACTGCTGTTTGGACCCTGAACACCAGCGGAACACGTGCTTCCAGGTTGATTTGTTGACTCACATTAAGAAAATCCAGCTGGAGAAAGTATCAGGGTCCTAACGTTAAACAACATGTTATATTGTGCAAAAAGGATTGCTTTTGTGTGTTGTGATTGCCATGGCTACGAGAAGAAGTGGATGTGATACTTGGCCGGTGACGAGGAAGCATGTGTGGAGCATGGAATCAGGTCCTGAGAAAGCAGGCGGTCCTCAAAGGCGGCAGAATTGGCCCTGAGTCCCCTGCCCAAAGGCCGCTCCGCCCTGGGCCTTAGTGGGAAAGCTCTGCCCTCTAGGCTGGCCTCTGAGAGGGCTTCGGTTCTAGGTGGGGACCATCACCTTCCTGTCACTGCCCACTTTCTAACCAGACAAGGAGGGCGTCCATACCTGGCGCTAACCCAGGGTTTGGGGGACCACCCTGCAGACCCCATTGGACAGAGAAGGCTTCGTTTCTCAGCAATCCCAGGCTTTAATTCATTCCCACAATGTGTTTCTTTTGGGGGTAAAACAGTCCCCACGGAGAGTTAAATTTTAGGAAGCCATGAGATCCTTCCAGATGAAAGGCATCGTGTAAGTGTATGATACTGAGCAAAAGCCCCAGTGCTCCCAGGTGTGGCAACAAGACGTCTGCACTCACCAGGCACCACCCAGCCGGGGCAGGCGCTCCCTGGGACTGGCAGGTTCTCCAGGTGCCTCCTTCCTCTTGTGGCTTTGCTCACTGTGTTGATTTTCAGGAAGGGGAATTTTAAATGTCCCCCCTAATCCTGAAGAGAGTGAGCAGCATCTTTAGGAGCAGGCCTCACTGTCATCATTGCCACACTGGCCATAAACCAGAGACCCTGCTGGAGAAACCCTCTGCGGGCCTTGGAGGCCTCGCACATCCCAGTTACGGGCAGCACAGCTGTCCTCTCCGGAGAAGATTCCTCTGCAATGGGAAAGCGTTTGTGAAATGACACAGAGTTTACATAATTGGTGTGAGCCTGAGCACACCCAGCACAACTCTGTCCTCTGTATACACCTGCTGGGTGCCAACGCTGCTTGCAGGTGGTTTTGGGAAAGGTGCGGGCCTGGCTTCCGTATGGCACATGGTGGCTTTTCTAAGACTGGTCACATGTCCCGCGATGAGCAGTGGCCCTGGCCCCTTTTTCCTGTAGATTCCCAACACTGCTGGCGGACCCGTGAGGTTCCTTCCATCCCTCCAAGATGTGGCCTCCTGGGGCGGGTCCTGCCAAGTCTTCATCTCCATTATTGCTCAGCATGGTGTAGCCTGATGTGGGAGGTGCCCAGGAGGGGAAGACATCCTGCCTTTCTCTGAAAGTCACCCCAGTGACCAAGAGGTAACTTGAAATCATGGGCACAAACACTCATAAATCATCATCACAGCCAAGCTGGCCCCCAGCCCCCTGCCAAGGGGTCTTCTGCTGGCACCACCACTACCTAGAAGGAGAGGTGGGTTGCCGAGTGGGCTGCTTTGGCCTGGCTCCACTAGGGATAGGAGATACTTGCGAGGTCAGGAGCCGCGGCTGACCCTGGAACTGGGAGGGGAGCTGTTTTGTCGTTGTCAAACCCAGTATCTGCCATGTGAAGCTCCCTGCCCCCCCCCCCCCCACTTTGCAATTCAAACCTCATCTGGGCAGGCATCCCTGAAATGCACCTTTCCCAGAAGTTTTGCTATTTCCAGAACTTAAGCATTCTCATTCAGGGAGCCTTCTCCTAAGTCACCATTCTGGAGTGCTTTCTTGGGAAAAAGCCTTTCATGGACTCTGCATGGTGGCCCTGGGGACTGGCACTCACTTCCCCTGAGCCACTCACTGGAGACAGCAGAGTAGCCCAACCGAGGGCTCCTCCCACCTGACCAGACGGGCCATCCACCAGCGCACCCAAGGCTGGACTCCAGTCTTCAGGGAGCCTCGGGTCCAGGTGAGTACATGGAAGAGAATCCCTGAGCCAGACCTGGGACGTTCTGGAACATTCTGGAGCCAGCTCTCCTGCAAGAGCTGTGGGCTGGGAGTTGGCACTACCAGTTCCATGGAGAAGTTGGCCTGGTGGTAGCTGTGGCGCTCTGGAGCTCCCAAGGGGCTGCACGCCAGTGCACAGACTGCTCTCTCCTTGCTGACGTGTGAAGCAGACCCTTGGGACAGAAGGACCCTGTGCTCCCCCACCCCCTAGGCCGGGATCTCATCAGAAGGCCCCACTCCAGGGTGTCGCTGTCAGCTTCCTGGGTCCCCAGCAGGCTTGGATCCTTCCCCTACAGCCACAGAGGGTGGGCCTTTCTCACCCATAGGAGCCTTGGCGGCCAGTGTTCCCACCATGTGAGGTTCCCCAGGGCACTAACTCCCCCGCCCTTTGGCTGCTGTTCTCCAGCTGTGCAGGAATGGAGAGCAGCCCTGCTCCACACCAGCAGTGGCCAGAGGCTTTCTAGCCACCCGAGCAGGAAGCCCACAGCCCTGTCTTGACTCTAGGTTAGCCGAGCATAAGACCACTGTGGAACACTGGCTGCCTCCACCTCCCCGTCCCCCGAGGCGGCCACACCCAGCACATGGTCTGCAGAGGCCACAGTGAGCTGAACTAGGGGAGCAGGGGCTTGAGGAACTGTGGAGAGAAGCCCCTTTCCCAAACAACCTGCACAGTGAGCATGCTCCCGGGGCCCCCACAAGGCCACTGGAGGAGACAGCCGGGCTCTGGCCACCCCAGATCTGCAGGGGTCACTGCCTTCACCCTGACGTGGAAGCGCAGCTCACAGAGCTCACGGAGCAGGGAACAGGCAGCAGCCATGGAACCCCAGTCCCTGGGCTCCCGTGTGCACTGAGAGCCTGGCAGGGTGGGTGGTGGGAGAAAGTACCCAGGGGTGATAGGGGAGGGGGACGGAGGCATCGGGCCAGCTGTGATGTCCCGGCCGGGGCACTGGACCCAGTCCAGGGCTTTGCAGGCTTCCGGATACCCTGTGTGGCTGGATTTTAGGCCAGGACTGTGACCTGTGATAGCAAGTCCAGAGTATCTGAGGACATCCAATCCCAGAATCTTCCTCATCCAGGGATATCAGGCCTGAGTGACCATGCCCAGAAGCCAGAGGGAATCCTGGTATCTGTAGCCCGGCCTGTGTCAGGTGCTTTCCCAAGGCACACTTCGGCCTCCCAGGAATGCCCTTCAGCTGCAGGGATGCAGCCCTGGACAGCATGCACAGGGTAAATCCAGAATGTTCAGGTAGGTAAAAAGAAGGGCCATGGCCACGTCAGCTGCTGGTGCTCACAGACATCCCTCTAAGAAACTGTGACAACGAGGATGGCAGATGAGAAGTAGGATGTTGTGGTTCGGGCCTGGGAGAGGTCGAGGCTGGTGGCCCCACAGGTGGGCTGGTTCTTCTCATCACCTTTTAATGATTGCGTCTGTGGGGTGAGCATGTTCCTCTCGACCTTCTACTGTGTCCTCCTCTGGACCAAAGCCTGAAGTGGGCTGGGCCTCCTCCCGTTAGGCCTCCTGCCGGGACCCGCCTTGCTTCTAAGATGGAGAGACATCTTCCCCTGACTCAGGAGAGCCAGGTCCTGCCACTAGGAGGGGAGGCCACTGCATGGAGCCAGGTCCTGCCACTCGGAGTGAGGTGGTAAATGTGGGCCTCCCTGAGCCGACCCGCCCAGGGAGGTCCTTGGTGTTCATGTCTGCAAAATGGTAATGGGGGAGCTTGCCTCAAAAGCGTGCTGGAAGTAGCAAGAGACTTCAAAGATCTTTGAAAACTTTACAAGGCGCAAAAAAATACAGTGATCACCAAAGACTCTCCAAGGCACATGCAAAGAAGTATGGCCAAGGATATCACCAAAGTTGTGTTATGCAAAGAAATGGGATCAACCCAGTGACCCAGCAATGAGGGACTGGATACATCAGCTGGAAGCATGCAGTAGAATGGATGTGACCTCAGCCTGTTTGTCTTCTCACAGGAAGAGGCCCATCCCTACGGAGTGGTAAGGGAGAAGAGTTGATGCAAGACGACACAAAAGGCATGTGCTCAGGTGTGATGCTCAGAAACAGGCCAGAGCTTATCGCCCGTCTCTGGGTGAGGGGATTACAAGTAATTTCCCTCCTTTATACCTAGCTATGCAGGTGTGTGTATACAAACACACACACACACACACACACATACTGTACACATGACCTAAGGAGGGAGGAACAAAGGAAGGAAGGAAGGAATCTCAGGGTTTTTTAATGCAGCCAATAACATATGTGAAGGTTTCTAAAATTTGCTTTTCATTTCCATTTTTATTTTAGATTCAGGGGAGGCATGTGCAGGTTTATTACAAGGGTGTACGGCATGATGCCAAAGTTTGGGCTTCTATCGATCCTGTCACCCAGATAGTGAACGTCTGTATCCAATAAGAAGTTTTTCAGCCCTTACCTCCTCTTCCCTCCCTTTGGAGTCCCCAAAGTTCCCATTTTTATGTCTGTGTGTACCCAAGACTTAGCTCCCACTTATAAGTGGGAACATGTAGTATATGGATTTCTGTTCTTGCATTAATTTGCTTAGGATCATGGACTTCAGCTGCCTCCATGTTGCTGCAAAGGATGTGGTTTTGTTCTTTTTTATGGCTGCATAGTATTCCATGGTATGTACATACCAAATTTTCTTGATCCAGTCCACTGTTGATGGACACCTAGGTTTATTCCATGTCTTTTCTATTGTGAGTAGTGCCACAGTGAGCGCAGGGGTGCGTGTGTCTTCACTGTTGATGGACACCTAGGTTTATTCCATGTCTTTTCTATTGTGAGTAGTGCCGCAGTGAGCGCAGGGGTGCGTGTGTCTTCACTGTTGATGGACACCTAGGTTTATCCCATGTCTTTTCGATTGTGAGTAATGCTACAGTGAGCGCAGGGGTGCGTGTGTCTTCACTGTTGATGGACACCTAGGTTTATCCCATGTCTTTTCTGTTGTGAGTAGTGCCACAGTGAGCGCAGGGGTGCGTGTGTCTTCACTGTTGATGGACACCTAGGTTTATCCCATGTCTTTTCTGTTGTGAGTAGTGCCACAGTGAGCGCAGGGGTGCGTGTGTCTTTTCAGTTGAACACTTTATTTTCCTTTGAGTAGATACCCAGTGACAGGATGGCTGCATTGAATGGTAGTTCTGTTTTAAGTTCTCTGAGAAATCTCCAAACTGCTTCCCACAGGGGCTGAAACAATTTGCGAGGAATCTCTATTTTTCAAAAAGAAAGCTCAAGTGAGAAGCAGCAGCAGACCCCTCCACGCAGCACAGACCCCCAGGACCCAGATGAGGAACACAGTTCTCTGTTTGAAGAGACCACTTCCCAAGGAGGTTTATAAGAAGAAATACCTGTTAGTGTTCATTTACTTTCTCAGGAAGACCCTGGGGTCTGAGGAGAAGTGGTCTTTGAAGTAGTCGGTTCATAAGTTATTGACCGAGGGTCTAGGGATGGAGGAAGCTGTGCCTGGCCAGCTCCGTGGCTGTGTTCTCCGGGGAAGAGTTATCATTTTGTTAAGACATTACTCTAAAGGATGCTTTTAAGGCAATGTCCGGAATGTAGACAGAAACTACCATCTGCCCCCAGAGAGTGAGCACCACCCAGGGTTGCAAAAGCACTCTCATCTCAGGTGACACAAGAGCCTCTGTTCGTCTTATGACTTTTATGATTTCAAATGACCTGAGGTATGCGTGCATGACAGCAGATTCGTGGGGGCTGCAGAAACCCCTTGAGAAGAGAGGTATGTTGTCTCTGCACCTCCTGTACACAGGTTGTGTCGGGGGTTTCCTAACCTGGGGGGCGGAGGAGGTGGCCTTTGGTCTGAGTGTGTTCAGTGCATGCACATTACAACTTCATCATGTCTCTCCTTCCAGCAGCCCAGCTCAGGGGCCGTGCAGGAAGCCATGGAGGCATGGGCTTTCCCTCTAGCACCAGTGCCCTCCCATGGTCCAGGCTGCCCAGGGATATGCAGAACTGGACACCAGCACCTGGACCCTGAGAGGCAGCTGTGGGGCCAAGTGGACACGTGAAGGTTTTGTACCTGCCTGGAGAAAACACTCAGGGAATGGGGGAAGGAAAGTCGGTTTTTAAATTTCATTTTGACAGATTCTGCCTCATTGTTGCTGCCATTGTTGTTTCTGTTGAGAAAGTGGCGGAAGGATTTAGAAGGACAGAGAGTGAGTTTGGTAGGGAATTCAGAGATCACCAGCCAGCCTCATTTACTCTTCTTTCTGAAAGCAGCACTGGGCAAGTGTTGCTCTAAAGCCTTTGGCTGCAAGGGCCAGTCCCAGCCCTGTGAGAGCTACCTGAAGTCCACACTTTCCCAGCCCCTTCTCAGTTTGTCTTCTGGGTGCCAGACACGCCGGGGCCAGATGCCGGGAACTCTGACAGCCCTGATCTGTGCTGGTTTCCTTTCCTGGGCCCCCACTGGAGCCTGTCCTAACTCAAGGCCTCCTCGTGGAGCTTCCTGAAACTGGGAGCACAGGAGCAGGAGGATCTTCAAGGCCAGGGAGATGGAAGTGCACACAGCAGAGACGCCATCTCACACTTGCAGAGGACAAGGTCAGCAGGTTTCAGAAGCCCCGGAGGAAATGGGGAAAGCCCAGACCGCAGGGCACCACGGCCACCATGCCACCTTCTAAAGTCGGCTCGATGAGGTCAGGAGGTGTTTCTCCTCTTATCCCTCAATGCTTTTTGTGAAAATGAAGCTTTCAGCCATGGAAGACGTGGAGCCCGTGGACACGCAGCCCTCGTCTGCTTCTGCAACAGTGGCTTGCCACGCTGCTGCTGTCTTCCAGTGGACGTGCAGGCCTGGCAGGAGCCTTTGGACACAGCACGTCTGCTGCCTCAGCCCCGCCTGCACACTGGGAATGCCAGCACCCATGTCCCTGGCTGGTGGTCCTCACAGTGCCCAGCAACCCACAAGTAGCAGTGGGTGGTGGGGGAACGTAGACGGCCAATTTTCAGCCACTTAAAGGGAAAATCAACTGAAAAAATCAACAAAAAATTTTGTTGCAACACACTATACATAATTTCATGAGAAAATCAAGTTACACATAATACAAAGCGATTCAGAGTCCCCTGATAACACTGAGAAGACCTGAGCGTTGCATCCTCCAGCAACTGCTAAATCCCTTCCTACCTCCTTAAAAAGGGAGCAACATCAAAACACTCTCCTTATGCATCTGACTTCAGAACGCCAAGACGGTCGCCATGCTGCGTTTACCTGGGACCCGGCCAGTGCGGGCTGCTCTGAAGCCCAGCTCCTTCCTAGCACAGGGCTGCACACTGCCTGCCACCCTCTGGTGTGGGCGTCAGTGCCTGTGTGTGGTTTACCTTGAGGGCTGTATGCTTTGACCACGATACTGCATGACCGAGTTCCCGAACATATGAACCAACGTCTGGGCCTCAGTGTGACTTAACACCAAGGGCCCAAGATGGCACCGGGGGGGCATCGGCACTGAATTCGAGCGTGTGGTTGAAAAAGCCAAGCGTGGGTTCTGCTTAGCTGCTGGAGGGAGGTGGCCGGCTCCTGCACGGTCTCCAGGCCGGGAGGACTCCAGCCAAGCTGAAAACACTCACTTATTTGAGGCTGCTGCTGCTTTGAGACACAGAATGACACATCTAAATATTACAGCACCAAGAGGTATGTAGCTGCCTGTACTTTTCCAAGCAAATATCTGACTGCCGTGCTAGGAAGCAATGTGACAGGTATTCTGTAGTTTCAAGCAAATTGGTCTCAGATGTAGATGAACAGATTTTCAAAAGGAAAGGATGGAAGTTTGTCATGTGCTGGGCCTCAGCCTGCCGGGTGCTGCGAGTTCATTCGTTCCTGGCTAAGGATGGAAGGCACCATCTCCTTCCCCTCTCTCTTCTCCTCTACCCCTCCCTCCTCCAGGAAGGCTCCCCAGAAACTCCATTTCCTGAGCAGGTCCCCCAGCTTGCCTCCGCCAGCGTGGACTTCCATCACGCAGGTTCTGACCCCCAGGCTGCAGTGGAGCCATCGTGGCCTTCAGGTTTCAGTGCTCAGAGAGACAGTGCCACATTTGGGCCATACCTTTGCAGAAGCCCCACAGGTTGGGAACCTTTGGCCCATTGCAGTGGGGAGTAGGGGATGGGGCAGTCATGCTTGGTTCAGGATCAGAGTCTAGCTCATCCACTTTACAGACAGTGTCTTGTGTGAGCTGTATAACCTCTCCATGCCTTGGTTTCTGTAATGGATCGAATGGGGGCCCTCACAGAGAGAAATCTACATTAGATCCCTGGAACCCATGAATGTGATCTTATTTGGAAAAAAGGCCTTACCAAATATGATTAAGTTAAGGAGCTCAAGATGAGATCATGCTGGATTATCCTGGTGGGTCCTAAATCCAATGACAATTGCCCTTATAATAGACAGAAAAGGGCCGGATGCAGTGGCTCACGCCTGTAATCCTAATACTTTGGGATGCCAAGGCAGGAGGATTACTTACAGCCAGGAGCTGAAACTAGTCTGGGCAGCTTAGCAAGACCTTGTCTCTTTAAAAAAGAATTTAAAGATTAGCCAGGCAGGTGGCACACACCTGTAGTCCCAACTACTCAGAAGGCTGAAGATGAAGGAGGATCACTTGAGCCCAGGTGGTCAAAGCTGCAGCGAGCTTGCACCCCAGCCTGGGCGACAGAGCAAAACCCTGTCTCCAAAAGAAGAGAGAAAAGGAGAAGACACAGAGACAGTAGAGAAAGCCATGCAAAGACAGAGGCCAAGAAGGAAGTGATGGCAGCCACCAGCTGAGAGACACCTGGAGTCACCAGCAGCTGGAGGAAAGGAGGTTGCTCCCCTCATGCCTTTGGAGTCTGGCCCTGCCAGCACCTCGATTACAAACTTCTAACCTCCAGAACCATAGGAGAAGATGTTTCTGCTGCTTTCATCCCCCCGGTTGGTGGAATTTGTTGTGGCAGGCCCAGGATCTCCTGCAGCCACCTCACCTGCAGAACAGGGACAGCAGCGGCCGCCCTCACGAGGCCATGCCCAGGTCGCAGTGAAGGCGACCTGGCTTCCTGGCACGTGCTGAGTGCTCAGATAGTGGTGGTGGCTTCAGGTCAGATTTTTGCATCAGACAAGTCCAGGTTCCAGTCCCTAATTCCTGGCTGTGGGACCCACCAGGGATGTATTTGCTCTCAAAAGCCACAGCCGCCTCACCGGAGGAAAAGCAGGCAAGTGTCCACCCTGCAGGTCTTCTTCAGCGTTTAATGGAAAGTTCTTTCTGTTGCCCGTGCAACGTGCCTGTCATTTTGCATGACGGGTAATGCCCAGACCGCTGACTTCAGTACCCTAGGCTGTCCCTGAAGGGTGGGTAATTCATGTGGCCTCTTTTCTGGGTGGAAAGCTGTTGAAAATGGAGGTTCGTGGGATTGTGGTGTACACCCGGCATGGGTGTGTATCATCGCAACTGGGTCTTTGACAAACCTGTAAACGGGGTTGCAGCTTAAGGTGGCCACCCTGTGAGACTGTGCCCTATGCCAGGGACACTCAGAAGGGCCTCTCTGACAACAAATTCCAGGGGCATTTATGAGCCACATTTATAAAGCAGCAACAAATAAAGATTCCCAAAGCCCACGCCCCCCACCGGCTAGGACTGCCTCTGATGTCCACGACAACATTCACAGCTAAGCTTGGTCACTGGGGACATGTCTTTGCTCAAAAACAGCAAGGTACATTTTTAATACTAATGACATCAAAACGAATCTTAAAGCCACTATAAATAAAGCATTGTAAGGCCAATGCAACAACAGACATAAGCAAATCAGTGGAGCCAACTGGCCCATCCAGAAACAGCCACGGGTCTGTGGAATCTCAGGATGTCATCACAGGGCATTTCAGTTCAGTGGGGAAAGGAGTCATTTAATACATGGTGTCAGGACAAACTGGCCAAGCTATTTGGAAATAACGCAATTCCAGAAACCTTAGGGTTCTAAACATTTGTTAAACTGTGTTTTAATTGTTATTGTATCAGCTGAAAATATGAGAAACTTGCATCCGTATCTGTATTTGCAGGAAGCGTCTGAGAACACGGCAAGAACTCAGAAGCCATAAAGGAGAATGTTGACTTGCCTGACCTCATGAACCTGTTAGAAACAGAAGACAAATGGTACCCTAGGAGAAGCCATTGGCAATGTGTAAGACAGAAAGATTGTGTCCACAATATATAAAAAACTTCTGCAAATCAATAAGGAAAACGCAAACCACCCAGAAGATAGATGAGCAAGAAATATAGACAGGCACTTCGTAAAGGGAAACATACAAGCAGCAGCTGGAAGCCTCTAGAAAGAGCAGCAGAAGGAACCAGTGAGCTTGAGAGTGATCTCTGGAGTGACCTCCAGAGACCTCCCACCTCACGAGTGATCGTAGCATGACAAATTAAAGCAGGAGACAGCATTTTGTTGTGATCTGGGTGAAAAATGAAAATGATGTGTAATTCTTTGTCCACAGTGTAGAGAAGGGGCGGGCATTCACTGTTGGTAGTAATGTTGGCATGTTTTTGGAGGGTAGTGAGGCAGTATTTATTAAAATGGTAAATGTCTATGCCATTTGACCAAACAATTCCACTTTTAGGAATCTATTCTACAGAGCTATTTCCATGAGTATTTAAGGCTGTAGCTACAAGGATACACGTGGCACCATCGTGTCTAACAACAACAAATGGGGAGCAGCATAAATGTCCCATGGGCATGGGGTTGGCTGGATACATCCCAGTAAATATGTACACACAACACAGAACAGTTCTGCTGTTAAACGCAGTAGAGTAGACCTCTATTTACTGACATGGGAGGATAGTCATGACTCACTGCTGAGTGAGAAAGACATATAAGAAAACATCAGACTGGGCACGGTGGCTCACACCTGGAATCCCAGCACTTTGGGAGGCCGAGGTGGGCAGATCACAAGGTCAGGAGATTGAGACCATCCTGGCTAACATGGTGAAACCCTGTCTCTACTAAAAGTACACAAAAAAGTAGGCGTGGCAGCAGGCACCTGTCGTCCCAGCTGCTGGGGAGGCTGTGGCAGGAGAATGGCATGAACCCGGGAGTTAGAGCTTGCAGTGAGCCAAGATCGCACCACTGCACTCCAGCCTGGGTGACAAGGCGAGATTCCGTCTTAAAAAGAAAATCAGGTACGATCAGTGGTGGTTTATTAAACAAAATTTTTAAATTGTGCTTACAGACATAAAATTGTGGAAGAAAGATCATCAAATTCTTTGCAGGAAAGCATCTTAGTGGAAGTTGGAGTGTTGGAGAGAGTTGCTTTGGTTGTGTGCCCTATGTGTGAGTGAGTTGGGAAGAATTACTTTGGTGTGCGGACCCAAGTGTGAGTGAGTCACGGAGAGTCACTTTGGTGTGTGGGCCTGTGTGTGACTGAGTTGGGAAGAATTGCTTTGACTATGTGTCTGTGTGTGAGTGTGTCTGTGTGTGTTGTGTTGCTTTTCAGTGTTATTCAACTCTTATAAAAATGTCTGTATTTATTTTCTAAGAAAGAAATAGTTGTTATCACTTTGAAAATATGATCCATGATTCTGTTTTAAAACTGTATATATATGTCCATGTTGTAACATTTTTTAAAAAGACCATCTGCAGACCAAGATGCTACAGTGATTATCCTAGAACGAAGAAATCAATTCTTTTTTGTGTGTGCTTAACTGTATATTGTCAGTTTTTGCAATGGAAATGCATTATGTTTGTAATCATAAAAGAACACACTTACTGGGTGAAGAGGGAGGACCCTGATACGTGTACTAAGAAGACAGCATGGGCCCATGCATCCCACCACGCGATTGGTGTTACGTGCTTGACCAGCTGTTTATCAGCTTTGCCCCTCCACTTGCGAGTTGGCTGAGCACAGATGCTCCAGGTGAGTCATGCCCAGCCTGTCATCAGATAGCACATCAGCATAAATGCAGTATCACTTCAGGGCTGTGAGATCTCAGAGAGAGGGGAAAGGGTGAACTAGACAATCAAGAGGGGCTTCCTGAAGGAAGTGGCAATCAAACTGTATCCGCTGGAGCTGGGCAGGACGTAGAGGGCATCTTGAGTAAAAGAAGCAACTGGACTCTAGGGAAGAGAAGAGGAGGGCCCAGGTGCCACGGCCCCTACAAGACGAGACTAGGGGACTGGAGGACCAGACTGGCAGATGGCAGACCCCTTTGCCATGAGCACATGCAGTGTGGGGCCAGTTCTTAGTGACATTTCAGACAGTGGCCAGAGGACAGCAGGACATGGTGGTCGTCTCCCCGCTGCCACAGAGGACACAGTGGGCCCAGCACCTCAGCCACATGTGATGGAGCCTCCAGGCCTGCCCAGCACCTACTGCCCTGGGACAGGCTCTCTTTCACGTCAGCTCCTCTGGCCAGGAAGCATCTGAGAGGCCCTGTGGTCCTGGCCGAGGAGGCAGGCCGCATGGAGGGCAGGCCCGAGGACCCAGGTGTGGGCACACTCCATGTGGAGTGGTCTCTGAGGCCAGACCTGCAGTGCCTGTTTCCTGTGCCCTGGGGACCTGGAGAACAGAGGACCGATGGGCACTGCAGCAGGGCGGAGCAGGCCTGAGCCCAGCTCGAGGAAAGCTTGCCTTCTTGTCTGGTGTCCCCGTGTTTTACATAATTAGGTAAGTCACTTAATGTCGCTGTGTCTTGTTAGAGAAGCTACTAATCCTTAGAGCTAACAGAACTAACTAATTAGTGTAGAACACTTGGAAAATATAAGAAATTCAGATGTGGAGTGTAATTCCCCAGTCCTCCCGGCATTGACGCTCGCACAGTGTCGCAGTGTCCCTGGTAGAGCCGCGGACCTGGCTGCATCGAGGTGGGATGGGTCTTGGAGGCGGTGGCATAAGTGAGACACTGTCCTGAAGCCTCAGGGCTGCCGGCCACACACCCTGCCCTGCTTTGCCGGCTGAAGGCCACATGGGGACAACAAGAAGGGAACTAGCCAGGGGCCACCTGCCTTGCTACCCCGGGACCTTGAGGCAGGGGCAGCCGGGTCCCAGGGCAGGGGACCGTGGGCTCAGAGCCTGTCGGAGCCACAGGGAGGTGCTGAGATGGCCTGAGGGCCGGAGCTTCCCCCTGGGAGTGCCTGGGCTTCCACGAACTGGTGGTGGCCGAGGTCAGGAGAGCTGGATGTGGCCAGCCCCGGGTTGGCTCTGGGCACTGCCCATGACTGGCCGTGCCTCAGCAAACCTGCTTTGCCCTCCACCTTCTCTTCTCTAAAATGGAGCTAATGACGCCGCCTCGCAGCTCCTTCAGAAGGTAAAGAAGGGATTGTGGGACAGACACCTGGCACACAGCCTGGTGGATGGCACTCACTGCTGTTTTCCTGTGACAGAGAACCACAGAGGTTCCTTCACAGTTGGCGAGCTGCTCAGAAATGATATCCGAGTCCGAGGCTTGGCCTTCACTCGCTCCGAGCTCCAGCGGTGCCTGCAGCCACCTGTAGGGTGTGCCTTTTCCTCTAGTATTATTGGAAATAAGATAGACGATCGAGTGTTCACTTCCTAAGGATGTATGGAGCTGTCGGCAAATCATTAATCTCTCTTTAAACCACGGTGACAATATTTACATTTAAGATCAAGATGATGATTATCTGAAGAACTCCCCTGGAAGCTCTTCCCACAACTGGAAAAACACAGCAGCCAGTTAACAGAGGCACATCCCAGGCCAAAATAACTGCCTGACAGTCCATGGGGCCAGGAGTCTACAGGGTGTTGGCATGGGGAGCTGTGCCTTCCGGCAGAGGCTGGAGGGCTGCTGTTGGCAGAGTAGATCGAGCCGCCCGGGGCACAGAGTTCAGTCCCAACCTTGCAGGAATGTGGTTCTGACAAACCAGCTGGAGAAAAGCATTTCTGAAAAGAACTGTTTTGAGTTGTTAAAAAAAAAAAAAAGAATTTGTGGGCCAGGCACGGTGGCTCATGTCTGTAATGCCAGCACTTTGGGAGGCTGAGACAGGTGGATCACCCGAGGTCAGGAGTTTGAGACCAGCCTAGCCAACATATTGAAACCCCGTTACTACTAAAAATAAAAATCATTAGCCAGGCATGGTGACATGCGCCTGTAGTCTCAGCTACTCAGAAGGCTGAGGCAGGAGAATAGTTTGAACCTGGGAGACAGAGGTTGCAGTGAGCCGAGATCATGCTACTGCACTCCAGCTCGGGTGACTGAGTGAGACTGTCTCAAAGAAGAAAAAAAAAAGAAAACAGAATTTGTGCCCAAATGGTGCAGAAAACAACTAAGTCACAACAGAAATGAAAAGCCAGGTAGTGGGCGTGCTGGGCATGGCCTGGCCAGGCCTTGGTTCCGAGAGAGAACCTCCGTGCTGTCCAGCACTGGGGGAGGCACCCTTTAGGAGCCACTCATTTCAGTCTTTTATGCTCCTCATGCTGCCGCCAAGCCCGAACGATCAACCCAGGACTCTGGAGGGGCTCCCTTCTGCAGGCTGAACACCTCAGCATGGTCTGGTCATACCACTTTCCTCGCATTGGCCTCTACATCTGGCACTGGCATCTTTAGCAAGTGTTTTAGGAAACAGGTAACATCATCAACAAAAGCCAACACGTCTGCTCTTTATCGAGCACTTCCACATATATTGACACCCCTGACACCCACAACATCCTGTCAGATACTCTATCTCTGCTGCCCCAGAATCACCTCACTTTTCACCAGAAAGTCTAGACTAGGGCCTGAGGCCATTACCCCCAACATCTGTGCTGATCCCACAAGGTAATGACACCCCTTCCTTGTTCTAGAGTCAAGCCTGGATCCCCTGCAAATACCCATGCACACTTAGAGCTCACTCTGGTTAAATGTTCCAAGAAGGATGTTGGATGATCACTTGGTATCATCCCATGGAGGTGAGGATACGCCTGCCCTCTGAGCAGCCATTCCTCTCCCGAGCACGTTCCCCTAGAGAAGCTCTGCACGTGTGCACAGGTGCCAGCTGCAGGAGTGCCATCCACAGCACGGCTGTTTATCAGCTGTTTATGAAAAACCGTGATCAACCTAAACATCTGTATGGAGAAAAGTGAAGAAACGCATAGTGGCATGTTCATGTGATGAAATACTATGCAGCTGAGAACGTGAACAATTGGAGCCATAAGCTATAGCATGAATGAAGCTGAGAGATTTGAAGGGTCAACTAAGTAAGCTGTAGGAGAGATTACATGTGGTGAAAGTCTAGTTTATACATCTCACAGACAAGCCTTCAAGAAATGTATCCCTTGAAACAAATGTACACACACAATTATACACATATATATGATAAATCCTTTTAAAATGCAAGGAAATGATCAATTAAAGCAAACTATTTCTTCTGGGCAGAGGTGGAGGGCAGGCCATCAGATCAGCGGGAAGTTGATCTGGTTTTGAATTGGGTTGTGTGTGCACTGGAGTCAAATATTATTTTACAGAATATATTTCATGTATATTTTATGCATATTTGCTTTTTTGTATCAGATATTTCACACGTTTTTAAAAATGTGAGCAGGTCATGAGGCCGCTGTCCAGGACAGCAGCGTGCCCGTTTCTAGTGACACTTGGTGCAGGGGTAACTCCAGCAGCGGTGCATGCTGACCCCTCCAGCCAGCTCTGGGCAAAGGGTGGTTTCCTCCCGGCGCAGCGGCTGAGCAGAGCTCCAGCTGGCGAAGGACCCAGGCTCTGCCAACATTGTGGACGTACCCTCCACAGGCCGTGAGATGCCCTGTGCAGAGGCAGAGGGTGACCAGGAGCAGTGGGCAGAGCCCGGGCCCGCCTGTCCTGGGAGGAGCCTCAGGTCCTCTTTGGCAAAGAGCAGGATCCGGTAGCTTGAGAAGCTGCGCAGCTGCCGCTGGGTGCACCCTGTCACTCAGCAAGCCAGCTGCTCCGGAACAGGCACTGCTTCTAGAATCCACCTCCCTTCTCACAGGACCAGATGTGTCAGCAGGTGGCAAGAACAAGTCCAACCCCACCTCACAAGGACTTTGACTTTGGGATCCCCTACCTGCAGGGCCTGGGTTTTGGAGAACAAAGCTTGGCCCCAAGAGTATTCAGATCTGCAGCCCAGCAAGATGGGATGCAGCGTATCTAGAGAGATAACCTCACCCCAAACACAGGCTTCGTGCATGGACCCGGTGCAAAGGGCAAAAGTTATGAAGTATCACTTACCCAGTGCCCCAAAGAGCCCTTCAGACCTGGGAGGAAATTCTCAGGAGAGCCCGTGGAAGAAGGGGTTCAGTGGACGGACGCTGCTGCCTGGGAAGGAGGCTTCAGCCTTCCAAAGGCCACGCCTTCAGTAAACTTCACATTAAAAGACCCACCAGTGCATGATGGTTACTGAGACTGGTGTTTGCTAGACCCTTTCTCAAAAATGAGTTAAGGCAGGGCACAGTGGCTCATGCCTGGAATCCCAGCACTTTGGGAGGCTGAAGCAGGTCGATCACCTGAGGTCAGGAGTTGAAGACCAGCCTGGCCAACATGGTGAAACCCCGTCTCTACTAAAAATACAAAAATTAGCCAGGCATGGTGGTGTTATGCCTGTAATCCCAGCTACTTGGGTGGCTGAGGCAGGAGAATCACTTGAACCTGGGAGGCAGAGGTTGTGGTGAGCCGAGATTGTGCCACTGCACTCCAGCGAGACTCTGTCTCAAAAAAAAAACAAAAAAATCCATGCCATTCTTCTTACTAATTTATTTTGCTATGGAAAATACAGTTTTTAAAATTATATATGCTGCTTGTTAATGGTGTTTTGTTATTTTTAACAAATTAATACTTTTTATTTCTCAGTTTCATTTTCCAGTATGCTATCAACAGACGGAAACCACATATCTATTATTGACCACCTCAATATTTATGTATAAAGGTGAAGAGAGCACATGTTCTAAAAAGGGCAGTGGGGGACATTCATGCTTAAGAATTTCATACCAAAGTTACATCCAAAGAAAATGATGTTACACAAAGGAAATAATCAGCAGAGTAACAGGTAACCTGCAGAATGAGAGAAAATATTTTCAAATTATGCATCCAACAAAGGACTAGTATCCAGAATCTACAAGGAACTCTAACAAATCACCAAGAAAAAAAACAAATAATCTGATTTAAAAGTGGGCAAAGGAAATGAATAGACATTTCTCAAAAGAAGGTACACAAATGGCCAAAAACTATGAAAAAATGCCCAACATCACTAATCATCAGGGAAATGCACATTAAAACCACAGTGAGATACCACCTAACCCCTGCAAGAATGGCCATTATTAAAGTAAAAAAAAAAAAAAAATGTTGGCGTGGGTGGGGAAAGAGAATGCTTCTGCACTGCTGGTGGGAAGGTCAATTAGTACAACCACTATGGAAAACAGTATGGAAATTTCCCAAAGAACTAAAAGCAGATCTGCCGTTTGATCCAGCAATCCCACTCCTGGGTATCTAGGAAGAGAAGTCATTATATGAAAAAGATACTTGCACACATATGTTTATAGCAGCACAATTCACAATTCCAAAGATGTGGAACCAACCTAAGTGCCCGTCGACCAAGAAGCGGATAAAGAAAATGTGGTGTCTGTACACCATGGAATCCTACTGAGCCGTTAAAAGGAATGAAACAATGTCTTTTGCAGCAACTTGATGGAGCTGGAAGCCATTATTCTAAGTGAAGTAACACAGGAGTGAAAACTAAAAACCATACGTTCTCACTTATAAGTGGGAGCTATGAATCCGCAAAGGCATACAAAGTGATATAATGGACTTTAGAGACTCAGAAGGGGGAGGGTGAGAAGGGGGCTAGGGATAAAAAAAAAAAAAAAAAAAAAAACTACACATTAGGTACAACGGACACCACTCGGATGATGGGTGCAATAAAATCTCAGGATTTTGTAATTCATCCATGAAACCAAAAACCACTTGCACCCCAAAAGCTATTGAAATTCAATATTAAAAAGAAAATAAAGGATGCCACGTGGTTAGCCATAGGAGCTTATTTCTCAACTCTGATGAAATGCCACAAGCATCGCCCTTTCCCAAGTCTCCCTTCTGTGACATGGCATTTGAGGCAGCGTCCCAGGGCAGGGTGGTGCCCAACGTATTACTAAGCTGCATTATTTGGTAAGTCAGAGATGGATCGCTTCCAAACAAGCTTACCCTTTTCCATAAAGATGAAAACACCACCACCAAAAAAGAAAGAGATTTTTTTGAAGCAACAACCCCCGGCTGCAGGCTGAGGGAGCTGTCAGCATCGTTCATCCTGGTGTTCCCTGGGCTGGGGGGAGGAACTGGCAGCTGTTCGCCAGTGATTCCGTTTTTTTCGTTGTGTGTTTCGTAAGTGGTTTTTAACCAGGCGCCCTTAAAATGTATTATTGTTAGAAAATAAACCAAGAAACAAGGGATAGTAATTTAGTACTAGGAAGTTAATTCTGGAGACCTCCGACCTTTCAGCAGTCATGTGGCTATTGATTTTCAATACCGTGAGGTGGCGGCCACCCTAGGCGTGGGGTTCAGTGGATTCCAAACAGTTTCTCCCTTATCAGTTGAGTCCCTGAGTACTTGAGCATTAAGACAACAAATGTCCGGAGTTAACGGCGTGTCACATGGCAGCTGGGTGGACGTGCCAATTTTCTAATGAAGTTGGGTTGTTGGCAAACACACCAGTCATCATATATTGAAGGAGGTCTTCTTTTGTGTATTTCCAGCACTCTTGAGTGCTTCAAAAGATACCAGTTACATCATTGTCTGAGGGCACCAAGGGAGAAACATCCATCCCCTGCCAAGACAAACAACGAGCAAAAGCAGAGTTAAAACCAAAATGGGGCTGGGTTTTCTTGGAGGTGTTGGAAATGTTTTTTTTCCAGTTGTGCTCAATGTGGGGATATTCAGAAGGAAAGCAGGGGCTCCTAAGCCCTTGTTTCTCTGCAACAAGAGGCACCGGGGTCATTCCTTGCTCCCAACTTAGCTTGCACTCTGTGCAGGAGAATTGGCCTCATTTTTCTTCATATTGAAGAAAAACAGTCAGTGCATTTTTGGGTCCAAGCTACTGTGTAGCGGAGGGATGACACAGGCTCTCAGATAAGCTGACCGCATCTACACCTCAGCAAACTCTGAGAGATCCTCATTCTCCCTACCCTCTTCCCCCACTCCCCACTAATAATAAATTAGGGCTGCCATCTTGTATTGATTATTGAAAATGTTATGTCCACGGGAAGAAAACGCCATTGCTTTAAATATCAACATTACAAGAGATTTAAAAGTTTTGTTTTGTTTTGTTTTGTTTTACAGAAATCTGTGTGTGAAAAATTTTTAAGCAATTGAAAGGAGCGGGGGTGTGGTGGGAAGAATTATTAAATAACAAAAAACAAAATCCTCGGTTTGGCCTGGCCAGATGAGCGTTTCTCGGCTCAGGTAAGTAGTTTAAAGTCAGACATGTCTCATACTGGACTTTTTACAGGAATGGCAAAATTTATAATGAAATTCAACAAGGAAACTGGAAAAACAGCCAAATTGGTGCAGCAAAGTGGTTAATAGGATCATTAGCCTTCTCGCTGTATTTTTTTGGACATTGTGTGCCTGTACCGCGGCACTCGAGAGCAGATTGCAGGAACAGGCTGACAGTTAGGAGCTAGCTCAGCAGTGCTGGGTACAAACTGCCATCTTCCTGTGGATTTACAGCTGCCACTTCTGCTACTTCAATTAGTTCTATGGCACACAGATGTTGCTTAAATGTTGCTGCTAATGATACTGCAATAAGCGTAAGATTCATGCCATATTTTGAGGCACGTAAATTTCTCAAGTGGCACAATTAAAGTGGAAATATTAGGTGGTGAGAACTTGGCAGTCTCTCCAACTTGGAAGGCGCACCCGCTATGCAATAATGGGTCAAAAATTCATTCAAGTTTTACTGCTGTTCCGAGTTTTAAAAGACTTTTCACAGTTGAATGCAAAGTAGTAAAAACCAGGGTATTAGGAAATGAGAATGCAGTTCTGTTATTCAGACATGACTTTTAATTTCAAATTGAAATCACATGCTCACTTTTCTGGATGTGACCGAAGGGAAAAGGTACAGGCTGAAGAGATTTTGTCTTTAAGGGTAAAAGTCCTGAGTGGAAATGAATTTATTGCTGGGCCAGCCTCAAAATCAGCGCTGCCCGTGAGTGAGGAAGTGTGGTGATTGCCTCCCACCCAGAGAAGCAGCCCCATTCGTGCTGGAAGCCAAGTTCATAGCAGCTCTCTCTCTATCCACCCCCGACAGGGTCTCAAACCGGAGACTGGGGAAGTGTGTTGGGACAGGCACACATATGCACACATGTGCACACTGTGTCTCTCCAGTACAACGCATGCACGCTCGCACACACACGCTTGGTCTCTACCTCTTATACACACATGCACACACACCTGGTCTCAGCCTGTTACACATTCATGCACACACGCTCCATCTCTCCATCTCTCCCCACTACGCATGCACACTCGCACATGCATGCACGCTCTCTGCCTCTTGCACAGGTAGAGAAGAAAAAGATAAGTGGGGCTTCCAGGAGTCTCGCTTCTGCCTGCACGGAGTCTCCATTAGAATTTCTCTCCCTCATTTGTCATCCCAGGCACAGTCTCCTGCCTGTCGCCAAATTTTCTTTTCCATGAAAAATCTCTCCTTCGGAGAAGAGCTTCTCACTGACTGGTTGTCAAATACACTTTTGATTTTCTCACACGCTGACTTAAAAGGCAGGCAGTTCCGGGCAAAGCCGGCACCCAGTAGGCGTTTCTGCTGCTGGAATCTTGGTGCAGGTTGTTCCCCCACCCCCACCCCGTTTTAACTTATTGAATTGTCAAGTAAATGACTCCATTGCACTTAATCAGAATCATAGACTTCTGCCATCCCAATTAGAATTCGAGGCCGTGCACCGGAGCTCCACGTGTGACTCTGCTGGAGGGCTGGACACAGCCCCTGCACCTAGTGCTCTCTGGTGCAATGGTTTGTAGGATGAGTCCTGCCCCGGAAGCAGTGGCCATCTGCAGTAGGCATCCAAGCCGATGCTGTCCTGTAGGTATTTGCCACATAGGTATTTTCCCCTGAAATGATGCAAACGATTTGGTGAAGCCTTCGCCAGACAAATTCAGGATGTGGAATGATTTAGCATTCAGGAAATTTCTCAACACCTTTCTGCCTCCCTCTCCCCTTCTCCCCACCTCACCCCCTCCCTCTTCCTTCCTCTTTGCCTTCCCTCCTCCTTTCTTTTTTACCCTCTCCTGCCCCTCACCCGGTACCTATAGCACTTGGATTATTTACAGCAAATCTTACAGATGTCAGTATTGTCTTGTTCTGAAGCTAAAAAGGACAGTGAGTTCCCGCTGACCTCGGTACAATGAATCTCGCTGGAGCACAATATGTATTTTACACGGGCAGTGAAAAGCCTACAAGTAATTGAGAGAGAGAGAGAAATGTCACTGTAGCATTTCTGTTGACACTGCACTCTGCGTGTGGAGGGAAGCCCGGGGCCTGGCGGCAGAGGAGCAGCCGCGGCCACGCTGTGCACCCAGGAACCTGTCCTTCAGGAAGGAGGCGGCAGTAAAAATTAATCTGCTCAGATTTTCCAACTAATGAAATATTCCCCGGACCGAAGGGGCCACACGGAGACGTCTGCGGCGCTGCTTCCCAATCGCGCAGATGCGCACGGATTCTGGGCCCAGCGCTAACTCGGATGTATTCTCCACTTCTGTTTATTGTCTTCCATAATGCTTAATGTACTGTTTGTATATGTTGTCCTTGCACTATATTTTGATGTGCCCTCATATATTTTATTCATCTCTGGCTTTCTACGAAGGCAAGCTCGCAGCAACACTGAGAATAATTATTTGCCGCCATCAATCAAGTGTCTCCGTGATTGGCTCCTCTTGGGATGGCCTTGATTTTAAGCATGAAATGTAACTCTTGCTCTTTGGGGCCATTTCATTCTTTGTTCCTGGGGCCTGCCCGTGGGCTCGCCAGGACACTGGAGAGCAGGCATTCCTGTGGCCGCGGGAGAGAGCGGCGTTCCTGGCTGGCCATTCCCGGGGCCTCCGGAAGGGAGCGGCTGGGAGCTCTCAAGCCCTACTTGGGGTTTAAAAGTGAAAAAGGAGTAGCTCTTCCTGGTGGAAATTGCAAGCAGAGGCTGCGTGAGTCCCGTAACTCGCACACAGCCTCCAACACAGCCTCCATTTGGAGCCAGAGTGAGCACCTGAGGGACCCCAGGCGGAGGGGCCAGTGCTGACATTATGCTCCATGCAACCTCCCATCCTGGTCTGGGAGACGGTGCAGACCAGGGGAGGAAGTCAGTGTGAGAGGGGATGAGGCTCCAGTCCTTTCCTGGTCTCCAAAGCCAAATCCTCTCTGAGCACAAGGATCTTTCATGGATGACTGCAGAAGCAAGGAGACCTGGCACACCCTCCCTGCTGGCTTCCTACTGCCCAGCAGCATCTCCACTGCTGTACCCCAAAGCCTGCAGGCTCCTAAGTGCACTATTTGGGCCATCTTGTTTGCAGTGGATATTTGAAAGACCGACCCTCTTCTCTAGTGCTGGCTTTGGGTCCCCAGAGAGCTGCTGTTTCCTGGGTTTCTAGCTCAATGGAGGCAGAAAGAGACCCCGGGGTGGCCTTTGGAGGAAGGTGAGCCCCCTGGGTTAACTGAGCTTGTGTAGTGGTGCTCCTGGGTCATCACTGTTGCCACTGGTCAGAGCTAGAGTGTATCTGCCTGTGCTCTCCTGAACGCAGTGGAGCTATTTCCAAGTTCAGGTGAAGGGGACGTGGAGGTTAAGCAGGGCCGGAAAGACAGAGGCATCCTCTTCCCCTGGTAGCAGGTATTTAGCAGATGGGAAAATATTAGCAGATGGGAAATCAGCAGATACACTGAGCTCAAGATGCAAATTTAAAAGCCGCCAGCCCCCGTACTAAATATTTACACTGAACATCTCTGCTCCATCATCCGTCTTTTATTTTCGTGAACCCATACAACTGCTCTCATTACAAAGTCATGTAAAAGTTGAGGAAAGAAAATTTCACCCTTGAAAGCAAATTCATGATGAATTAAATTTCAGCATGAAAATAGAAAAAAATTCCAATTTCTGTTGACTTTTGGGCTTGTGTCCTGAAAAAGTTAACAGACATTCTTCCATACATAACTTATTTGCATAAATTAAATGGTACAACCCCAAAAATTGTTTCTTTTCCCTCCTAAGTAGCTGATATTGAAACCTCCATTATTGAACAGTTTTTAAAAATGCAATTCTAATCCCTTTATAATAGTTTCAATACCAAAATAAAACACACCTGAGCCCCGGAAAGCCACCCTCTTCGTGGACCACAAGGGCCAGATCCGCCACGTGGTTTTTGTGGGCAGATTCTTTCTCTCCACATTAAAATCCTAACTGCCACGTCACGTCCTCACAGAACCGCAGCCACACTTTGACATGGATTTTCTTACTTAGTCCTCTGGAGGCCTGTGAGGCCAGGCCTGTTACATCCCTTTACAACAGGGAGACTGAGGCTGGGATATAAAACTTACCGAGGCCCATAGATGCTTGTCATGGGAAGGGCTTGAATCCGGCTTTTTGACTCCAAGTCTCTCATGCTCTCAGCCGTATCCAGGAATTGAACTGAATGCTTTCAAAGGGACTCTCAATCTATAAAATTCAACAATTGCCATTTTCTATGCCAATGGATTCACTTACTCCTCCAACAAGCATCTGTAAAGCCTGCCATGGGCCGGGCACTGTTCTGGGGTCTGGGGACATAACCATGAAGTCCTTGCCCAGTGGGGTTTACATTCTAGTGGAGAAGATAATGAAGAAGAAAGTCCGTAATAACATTTCACATCATGGCTCTGCTGTGAAGAGAGCACAGGCAGCGGGGTTTAGGTCAGACTGGAAAGTGCCTCGTGATCTACTATCTTGCAAGTTTGAAGATGGGATCAAGATTTAGAAACAGAAGGCTGATAGCAGATGACAAAATCTGCCCTTCTGCAAAGATACCCTTCATCCCCAGAGTGAATGGCCCCTGCCTGCCACCCAAGGGCTTCACCTGCCTGCGTGGATTTGGTCATCCCAATTCAAACTCAGTGTACTCAGTGCCATTGCCCTGGTGATTTTTTTCACACTCAAAAACTGGATGAGAGTACAGAACTTGCCCACGTTGTCACCACAGAAAGACACTACACTGGTGGATGAGGAAGTTACCCAAGTTACAGGCCCTGATTAATTTCACTCTGCTACTTATATTAGAGTGTGGTTACCTTAGCAACTGCAGAGTGGGTTGCTGTGGTGTCTGCATTCGACAGCCTGAGCTTTGAAAGCCCACAGCGTGGGATGTCGGAAGGGCAGGCACATCTGGCCGAGAAGATGGTAGCGATCCCTCGGGCCTTCTCCAACTCGCCAGGGTCCTTGGTTGGCTCAACTGTCTGTCACGGTGTCCTGCTTCTCCCACTTACCTCTCCCATGTAGCTGGCTACATTGCATCTCACCTCCAGCACCACTCTGCCTCCACACCTGCCCTCCCAGTCCTGCCAGGGCAAGGCCTCCTCCCTTGTATCCTCCTGCTGGGCTCCAGGCTCCTGAGAAGCAAAGCCGTGTCTCCCTTGGTCACTGCCCCCAGGCCCCAGCCACCGGCCAGCACTGCACAGGCATGGCAGGCCCCGATAGGCATCCGTGCTAAATGGGGTAGCTCTGTTTATTCCAATCACCTTTAAAATGCTGTTTTATAGACAGTATTTGATAGGCCTGTTTCAACTGATTTCTAGATTTAATTTTTGAAAGAAATTAATCTATTTCCCAATGACTTTGATTGTAACTTGAAAACCAAAATCTGATAAACATTTTGAGGAGACAGTGAAGTTCAAGGTCAGGTGTCATAAATGTGGGAGTGAGGAGCCCTAAACCACTGGCCGTGCCTCGTCAGCTCTGAGCTCCTCATTCCCACCATTCCTCCTCGTTCAGCTTTATCCTTCTCTTCCTTCCATCAGCCCAGAACAGTTTTCTGAATGGCAAAAACATATTTTCATTCTAATAACACTGAGACATGACTGCCCTTTCTCCTTTCTGTCTTTGTCTGCAGTTAAGTTACATGTAGTTAAATTTGAATAAAACAGATTTGAAAGATTATCTTACAATCCCGGTACCAAAACCTGACCAAGATATTGAGAAAAAATATATACACCCGTATTTTTAAGTACAGAAATGCAAAAGAGATATATTACAAAATATTAGCAAAGGAAGTCAAATCAAGAAATGAACAAATGGGTTTATTCCAGGAACGCAAGGTTTGTGTAGGGTCTGGAAATCAAATCAGTGCAATTTGACACATTAACAGAATAAAGGAGAAAAAAAATGATCATCTCAGTAGATGTAGAAAAAGTATTTGATGAAATTCAACACTCCTTTATTATAATTTCTTAGCAAACTATAAATGGAAACTATCTTAATCTGATAAAAGTCATCTATGGAAAGTCCACAGATAATATACTTACTGGTGAAGGATTCCCGTGCTTTTCTCCTGAGATGGGGGCACAGCCAGTATGCCTTCTCTCCTCACTTCCATTTAACATTGTACCTGATATACCAGGCTGTGCAGTGAAACGAGTAAACCAAAATTCATAATGTTGGGAAAGGAAAAAGTAAAACTGCTCCTATTTGCAGATGACTTGATTGTTCACATAAAAATGTGAATGAATCAACAAGGAAAAAACTACAGATCTAATGAAGTAAATTTAGCAAGGTCATGGGATATAAGACCAATATGCAAAAACCAATGGCATTTCTATTTGCTGTCAACAAACAACTGGAAATATGGACAATTTTATAGCAGCACTGTTTATAATAGCATAAAAAACAAAATGCTTAGAAAGGCATTACACATAATACATGATGTGTAAGACCTCTCTACTGAGACCCACAAAACCTTTCTTAGAGAAGCTGAAGAAAACACAAATGGAGAGATAAACAATGTTCATGGATTGGAAAGTCAATCTTATTAAGTGGTCAGTTCTTCCCCAAACCTAAAATTTCAAAGCAATTCCAATCACAATCCCAGCAGACTTTTATAGGTATTGACAAAAATAAAAACTGCCTTTGAAAGTGCAGAGAACTGAGAGGAGTCAAACAACCTTGGAAAATAACAAATTCAGAATACCTTGGCAAACTGTATTGATAATAACCAAAAATTAGCAACAATTGAATGATACCCAACAGAAGAATGGATAAACAATTTTGTTATGTTCATACGATGGAATACTACTCCACTAAAAAGAAATGAACTATGTATATATGCAACAATGTAGATGCATTTCATAGGCGTTATGCTGAGTGAAAGAAGCTAAACACAAAGAGGTACAAACACTTTTCACTTCATCGCATGTCATTTATGTGATGTTCTGGATCATTTATGTGATGTTCTGGAAGATGCGTAACTGATCCATGGGGAAACAAAATTCAGAAGGTTAGTCACCCAGGGTGGAGTGAGGTGGACTGAACTAGGAAGAATCGTGAAGGAACTTCCTGGGGTGATGGAAAATTGATGCTCGATGGGTATGTAGGTTAAATGAATGTATCATTTGTCAAACATATACAATTAAGATTTGTGCATTTCAAAGCATGTAAACTTCACTTTGAAAGAAGTAGTAATGGAGGCAGGAAGCATAAATGAAGCAGGGTTGGCAAAATGGTGGTGGTGTGGAAGCCAGATTATAAGTGTCTGAGGCTCATTATAGTATTCTGTTTACTTTCTATATGCTGGCAATCCTCCATGGTAAAAGGCTGGTTTTTAATTTAGCACATAAAAAAGGAAATAATGCAACATAAAAAATTTTAATCAGATCTCACTTTAAGTTAAAAACTTGAAATAATGTATTTTGCCAAAAGTATTTAATTTTCAAAGTCAATTTCCTGTGTGGTCAGTGTCTTTGGGCTTGTGTCCTTGGGGTGTCTGTTGGTTGGTGAAGGGCAGCATTGAGTCCGTTTCCTTTGTAAGGAATCTCTGAACTGAGATGGTGTCGGGAAATGACTTGGGGATAGACGTGCTGCTCCTTTATATCTGTTGTTACTTGACGTCTTCCCAGTCTTTATTAAAGGGCGTGGCAAACACTAGTGTTGCAGGTGTCTCCAATGGTCACCAGCTCCAGAAGGCAAGTAAGATGTGAGCAAATTCCATGAACACCAGAGAGCTTCCAGGGGCTTCCAGGTAATTTGAAGGAAAAAAGTCCAAGGACAGAAGATGATGCTGAAAAAATAAAATCAACTCTAAAGAAAGTATATCTTTCAGTTCCCCATCCCAAAAATAGATGATGGACAAGAAAAATGGGAGAAATGTTGGCTGCGTTGAACACCATTGCAGGGATGCTATTAACGACAGCAGCTGTAAACATATCAAGTTTGAGGCTCATTGCTGTCCCCACCTGGTATGCCACACATTTTCCCCCTTGCATTGTCAGTCACTGCCCGTGAGCGGTGTGGACGTGGTCAGTCTTGAGGAGCCCCCACCGCCCTGCATGATGCAGCGGACTTGGTGGAGAATGCCCCCCAGAGCCGCCTGCAGCGCCACGGCTGCTCTAGGCCCAGCCTCTGCTCAGCAGGTTTCTGACTTCAGTTTCGTATCCTCCCTCTTTTATGTAGTTGGTGAATTTAA
Organism: Trachypithecus francoisi; assembly: GCF_009764315.1. Lineage (NCBI taxonomy): Eukaryota > Metazoa > Chordata > Mammalia > Primates > Cercopithecidae > Trachypithecus > Trachypithecus francoisi. Next base: position 1,674,110 of record NW_022681442.1, on the reverse strand, counting down.
AATGGGCACCATATGGTCTTTTTTGTAACCTCAAGAAAGGTTTTCTGGGTTTACAGTAATGACACATCTAGCATTAGATTGAACCATTTTTACTTTTATTTTTAACTAAAAAGGCCTTCCTTTGGAATGTTTGCATATACAATGCTATTTCCAAAATTGAACCCTAATATTGGTACAATTCAGTAGGGCGAAGGTATCCTGACAATGTGGCATTATAGCAATAATAATTTTTTATATTATTGGCAATACTATTTTATGTAAAAGTCTTAACATTTACAAAATGCTAGTATATCTATTATCCAAATATGTCATTTTGATATCATTAATGAATTAACTAGTGATGCATTGTGTGCTTTGTAGATCAAATAACCCCTCTTAAATATCAGTTTATGGAGGAGAAAAAGGAACCATGAAGAACCACCAGGAAAATTAGAGTGCTTGAAAGACATTTGGACAGGCCAGCTGCTGCCATCCAAGGCCAGCCTGTGTTTGTGGGCATGTGAGAGGCCCCCTGATGAAACCTGGGATAGGAAGCAGCTCTGACCCCCTAACCTCAAGCAGAGAGACCCAGATGAGGACGTGGGCTGCAGGGGTTCTCTGAGGATGGCTGCCGAATGCCAGGCAGCAAAGTGGGCCTCACAGATCGTGCCTCTTTAGAAACCACCTGTCAAGCCCCATGGGAGCAGAAACTGCCCTGAGTGGCACCGATCTCCGTGACCCACCTGGGTGTGGAGTTGCCTGGGTATGTGGTACTCAGGGGCCTTTAGGCGGCTCCAACTGCAGACTGAACAGACTGGACATATATATACATATATATATATATATCTCCAGGGTGTGCTTCTCTTCCCCTGCCTCAGCTCCTCGGGGGCAGACAAGCCAACTGGATGGAATCCCTGGGGCTGGGACCTGCAGCCCAGCCTTGAAGCAGGTTTGCCCACAGCTGATACCAGCATGCTAGGCTTGTGTGGTCTCCAGCATGTGGGATAACCAAGACAGAGAAAATTCGGTTCATACTCACGTGGGTGAGACGCAGCACACCGCTGAGACTGATGCCCAAGCAGACAGGCAACGCCAGTTAGTTCGGCTTCAGAACTTCGACCACTGCATCATCTTTGCAGGAACTATAAGCTGTTTTAATTATGTTTAAGGCAGATCAAACTTATTTCAGAAACGAATTAGCTCAAGACTAGGCATAGATTCCCTAGAGAGCTGCTGGCTTCAGTTCCTCCTCTCCAACAGAGCTGCTTTTTTTATTATTTTTGCCACGATTCCTACTGTTTCTCTTTATTAATGCAATACTGAACTTTCCTCCAGAAAAGTGAGAGATCCTTAAGCCTGTTTCGGCTCTATTGTTGATTTGTTTTTATAAATATGCAGCCACCCGAGCATGCTGGGAGAGCTTGATGCTCTCCACGAGGAGCCCCTGAAAGCTGAGGGGAACACAGGACACTTCCCCAAAGGCACAGGGGCCTGGTCCTGCCCCTGGGCCACTCCAGGTGGGGCAGTGGGAGGATGGGCCAGACAGGCAGCTTCTAGGGGTTCAGCCAGAGTCAGGATCTAGGAGTGCACGGGGCACCGCCCAGGGTCTCCTTGGAAGTCTTGCCCATTCCCCCAGGGAACATGTCTCCTGGGCCAAGCTGGATATGGAGCTGAATTGAGTAACAGCTCAAGCAGGGGTCAGGAGACCCCCAACCAAGATCTGCCCCAAGGCTGGAGGGCAGGCAGAAGGGGGCTGTCCTCCCAGGTCCCCAAGGGCAGGGCCAGCAGGGGTAGGGGGAGGTGACACAGAGGAATGGAAGATGACCCCGAAGCCTACCCTGGTGGGCATGAGAGAAATGGGGGTGTTCACAGGACATGCAGGTTTTCTGTGTCGCATTTCATGAGTTTGAAGGTGTATACCCCCGTGTAACCAACACCCCAGTCAAGGTACAGACCTTTTCTCAAACAGGTATTTGCACACCCATGTTCATTGCAGCCTCATTCACTACAGCTAAGAGGAGGAGACAACACGAAATGTCCTTGGAGAGATGAATAGATAAAGTGTGACACATCCACACAATGGAATATTCACCCTTACAGACGAAGGAAATGTACACGCACATGCTATAACACGGATGAACCTTGAAGACTCTAGGCTCAGTGGTATCAGCCAGACAGAAAAGAACACAGAATGTGTGGTTGTCCTTACATGAGACACATAGGATTGCCAGATTCATGGAGACACACAGTAGAACAGTGGTTGCCAGGGGCTGCTGGAGAAGGAAGCAGGAAGCTAGGGTGTAATGAGGACTGCATTTCAGATCAGGAAGATAAAAAAGTGCTGGAGACAGGTGGTGCCATGTTTGAATTGCAGGTAACTGGAACCCCACTGTATGCTGTCCTGAGTCAGGTTCCCTCATCCAACAGAATGCTTTGAGATTCAGCCTTGTCTGTTTCAAAAGTCCGTACTCTTTTGATGGCTGATTAGTATTCCATTATACGAGCATGCCACAGTGCCTTCATTCATTCTTTTGTTGATGGACGTGGAGTAGTTTCCGGTTCTTTGTTTTTATAAATCAAGTTGCTGTAGACATTCTTTCTCAGGCCTCTTTGTGAATAGGCATTTTGTCTCCCAGGTGCATACATGGCAGGCGATGGCTGGGCAGCTGTACATCCATAGAGATACGATTGGGTTTCCAAAGCAGCTGCACCATTTTACACACCCACCAGTCAGGTATGTTGCCCATCATCCTTAATGGCATTCAGGGTTGCCATTCCTTTTTATTTCAGCCCTGATGGGTGTGAAGAGCAGTCCGCGGTGGTTTTATTGTCCGTTTCCTGGATGACTGATGGCGTGGAGCACTTCCTGGTTTTCGCACATCTTGGTGACGTGGTTGTTTGCTCCCTTGCTCATTTTTCTTTCTTTCTTTCTTTTTTTCCATAGAGACGGGGTTTTCATGTTGTCCAGGCTGGTCTGGAACTCCTGAGCTCAAGCAATCCACCCACCTCAGCCTCCTGAAGTGCTGGGATTACAAGTGTGTGCCACTGTGCCCGGCCCCCACCTTGCTCATTTTTATACTGTGACCTCCTTATTGAGTTGTAGGAGTTCTGTATATTCAAGAAACAAGCCCTCTGTCAGTTCTACGTGTTAGGAATATTTTCTCCTAATCCATGGCTTTTCATTTTCTTAGTAGAGACTTTTTTAAGCAGCAAGGGATTGATTATAGGGTATTAAGTAGCTTCAGGATGTTTGGAAGGAAGTTTAAAAGGCTGAGCTCTCAGGAACAACTTCCAGATGTGGACAGCAGAGCTGGCCTGGAGGTAGGGTGGTTACCACACAGCTGCCTCCAGAATCACCCTGCTTCTATCATAGTCAAGAAGCCTCCCCTGTCTTTTGTGTTTTTAAACTTTTTATTCTGACATTATTTTAGATGTAAAAAAGGAATTGCAAAGATATTACAGCGGGTTCCCATACGCCTTGACCCAGCTTGACCCCCATAACATCAGCCTCTTATGTAACCATAGTAGAATTGTCAAAACTAAGAACTTAAGAACAATTCAGCACTGGTAACTGAACTATAGACTTTATTAGGAGTGCACCAGTTTCTCCACAAACGTTGGTTTTCTGTTCCAGGATCCATTCCAAGATACCATATTGCATTTAGCCATCATAGCTCCTTAGTCTCCTCCAATCCATGATCATTTCCCAGATTTTCCTGTTCTTTCACAATTGACTCAATTAATTTTTAATTATGCCCATGAAGCTCACAAACTTAAAAAAATTACTAACTAGTCCTAATAGTTTTAGATTACTTAGGATTTTTATCATATCTAATCATGTCATTTGTGAAAAAGTAATAGTTTTACTTTTTCCTCTCCCATCTTTCTGTCTTTCTTTTTTTTTTTTTTTTCTTGCCTTATTTCACTGGTTCCCATCTCCAGTCAATGTTGAGTAGAAGTGGAAAGAATGGACATTCTTGCCATGTTCCCCATCTTATGGGAAAATCATCCAGGCTCTTGCCATTAAGCATGATGTTAGCTGTAGGTTTTTCATAGATGCCCTTTGGTTCATTGAGGAAGTTCTCTACCAGTCTTCATCTGCTGAGAGTTTTCAAAATGAATGAGTTTTCAAAATGAGTGAGTTGAATTTCACCATGAATGAGTTGAATGCTTTTTCTTTGTCTCTTGAGATGATTGTATAATTTTTCTTTGTACTGTGCTAATGTGACTTACAATTGATTTTCAAATGTTAAAACAATCTTGAGTTTCTGGAGTAAATGCATTTGATCATGATTGTATTATATTTCTTACACATTACGGACTTGATTTGTGAAAGATTTTTGTTTCTCTTCATGAATGATATTGGCCTATAATTTTTTTTGCTCTTTCATTATTCTCCAGGTTTGATGTTGGGTTTATGCTGGACTCATAAAATATGTTGGGAATTGTCACCTCTTCCTCTCTTTTCTGAAAGGGTCTGTGTAAAATTGGTCTTACTTATTTCTCAAATATTTGGCAGAATTTACCAGTGAAGCGTTTGGAGCCTGGAGTTTTCTTTTGGGGAGATCTTTAATCACAGATGCAATTTAAACAACAGATATGGAGCTGTTTACGTTTTCTATTTATACTGTGTCTATTATAAAGTTTTGTATTTCCAGGAGTTTATCCATTTCCTCTATGTTACTGAATTTGTGGCATAATGAGGTTCACAATATCCATTTACTCACCCCTAATATCATGATGTAAATGTCTCCTTTTTTTAAAAAAAAAAATTCTGATATTAGTATTTCATGTTTCCTTTCTTTTTATTTGTGTGTTTGGGTCTGGATCAGTCACACTAGATGTTATACTTTTCTTTTTTTTTTTTTTTTTTTCTTTTTTTGAGATGGTGTTTTGCTCTGTCACCCAGGCTGCAGCTCCCACCTACCAGGTTCAAGTGATTCTCCTGCCACCGTCTCCCAAGTAGCTGGGATTACAGGCACGCACCACCACACCCAGCTAATTCTTGTATTTTTAGCAGAGACAGGGTTTCACCATATTGGCCAGGCTGGTCTTGAACTCCTGACCTCAGGTGATCCGCCTGCCTCAGCCTCCCAAAGTGCTGGGTAGATATTATGGTTTTCTATTACTACGTAACCAACTACCCCAAAATGTAATCACTTCAGACAACAATAATTTGTTATTTCCCACATTTCCATAGGTGAACTGAGCATCTCTTCTACTGGTTCCATCTGGGTTCACCCACAAGGGTGGGCCCCACTCTGCAGGAGGGTCCATAGGTAGAGCTGGACTGTCCAGGTTGGTCCTACTCATAGGTTTAGCCCTTTTCACTGCCTCTTGTAGCTTGTCATCCTCCTGTGGGTTAGATGTTCTTTCTTACATGGCAGTCTCAAGAAATAATCCAAAAGGGCAAAGGCAGGAGTCCCAAGGCCAGCTGAGGCCCAGGCTCTGAACACACACAGCATCACTTCTGCCACATTCTGTTACTTACCAAGGCAGAGTCACAAGGCCAGCCCTCATGTAATAGAGTTGAGAAATGTATGGGAGATGTGGTGGAGTTTCACTGGATGTGGCAGGTCCATCTGGACATGTACACATGGCTCTTCTGGTGTGATTCTTCTTGATCCAGAAATCTGTGAACTAAAAAGCCATGTTACCCCACAACAGGGCCAGGATGACCGCAACAGTCACCCCCATCTGAAAGGGGAGGAACATGAGGCACAGTGGAGGTCACTGGTTCTTACCAATCCTAAGCTTCAGAAGGGCCCAGGTAGTCAGATCCCCCTACTCTAGAGAAAGAAGATATTCCTTGATTAAGGCACAGTTCTGCTTTAAGGAGCGGTTTCCTTGTCCTTTTTTCTCTCCATTGTTCTCTTGTTCTATTCTCCAAGGATCTTTTCTTTTCCATCAGAAATGGCCCATGTTTAAAGATGAGCATCTTTTCCTGTTTCCAGCCCATAGGAAGCTGGAGGCCCAGAAGTGTCTTTTAATTTTGAATGATATCAGCCCCTTTTAGTGAAAGCTGGTGGTGCTCTTATTAATACATTTCTCACAAAAATTTTATGAGTCTCCTATGAATCTTATTGGAGCTTAAGGCTTCTCTATGCATCCGCCCCCCCCCCCAAGAAAAAAAGGAGAAACAACCATAATTCTTTTCAATACAGACCCCTCTTCACTTTGGATATGTCAGGCCTCTATGAGACTCCATGGCTTCTTAGGAAGCCCCTCTCCCCTTGTTGAGAGGGTCCCTTCAGTCTTTCTGAGGCCTCAACAAAAGATCCAATGAGCAGACCCTCAAATCAGTCCTTTCTCTGAGGCCATTTCTTCCATTAGGGATATTTTGCTAACTGTTGAAACAGAAAATGAGAAATACTTTTATTTTTCCAGTCCTGACGCTTTTCTGTTCCCTCTAAATTCTGCTTGCTAACTAAATGGATTTTTTGGTTTGTTTTGGTTTGGATTTTAGCCGGTCTCCTTCTTCCTGTATCTTTTCCTAATTGGCACTTTAAACACTCTGCGTAGAAATGTTTTCATCCATATTTACAAATTATTTGGGTACATTTTCTATTTTCCAGGTTACCACTGGCAATGGTCCCGCTGGTGGCTCTGTCCCTGCTTCATTCAGGTTGCTCTTCTCCAGCCTCCCACCGTTCCCTTGTCACGGCTCTCCCAGCGCCTCCTCAGCACCTTTCCAGCCTCTACCTGATGCCCACTTCGAAAACCAGGCCAAAGTTCAGGTTCGTCTTAGAGCAGCACCCGATTTCCATTTCAGTGATGTGTCACCACATAACAGACCATCACGGTGCTTCAGCGGTGAGGCCTTGCTATTTCTCCCAGTTCTGTGGTTGGCTGGGCAGTTCCTTGCTCACGTGGTGCCTTCAGCTCGAGGGTTTGCTGGGTGGGAGGGTCTGGGATGGCCTGGCTCACCTGACCAGGTGCTGCTTGCTGTCAATGGGGACCCCCCAGTTCCCTCCTGTATGGTTGGTTTCCATCCCCCAGGAGTCTTCCTCATGTTCTGGCCTTAGGGCTGTGCATCAAGAGGGTGGAGACAGAGGTGTGTTGGCTGGAGCTGGACCCCCGAGCTCACTCAGCATCACTTCTGCCAGTACCTACCATGGGTCAAAGCAAGCCACAGGGCAGACATCTCGAAGGGAAGGGGATGCAGTCTCCATGACAGTTACAGCAAAGTCACCTGCACAGGGAGTGTGAGAAGACTTTTCGAGATAAACTGGAGAGGCCATCTACCACACCAGGTGTTGATTAATTTCATGCCTCTTTCTAGGTCCTGGTTGAACCTGGGTGTCCCTGTTCTTTGTAGCCACAGCTTCACCTTCTCTGATTCCATGACACAGAGTGTTCCAACAAGGGACATCACTTCTAAAAGATGCTCTCTAACCTGTACAAGGCTTGGAGTGATGTAAAATTCTAATATATAATTCTCCAAGGGAACTGCCAAAACCTTTTCCCTGGGATTTTGTGCCATGGTGCCACCGCAGGGTGCAGTCATTTTGAGGAGCAAGGCATGTGCTTGTCTTGCACAGAGCAGCTGCCCTGGACTAGGGTTCCTGGGGGTCAGCAGGCATCTCATAAGGGTGTCCCACCGCCACTGCCTCCGCTGTCCTGCTCCCACCGCTGACCTCCCTCTCTCCCATTTCCAAGCACCTGCCTCCCTTTCTCCTCCCGCTTTCTCCCTTCCCTCTTCTTAAGGGAACTCTTGAGAATCTAATCATAGCAGTCTTTCAAAGGATCTGTCCTAGAGTGGGCTGCAGAGCCTGAGGAGGGAGGCCATTTGGAGTGTCCCAGGCCCCCGAGGCCTCAAGGCCATCTGCCTGGCTGCAATGCAGCCCACAGATGACCTGGGCTCATGGAACCAGAGGGGGAGGCCGCCGTCTCTGGGCTCTGTGTCTGTCTCTAGGGTGGCCCACACCCCAGCCTGGCGCTCCTGCAGTACCCACTGGCTCAGAGTGTTCCCGGGGCTTCTGGTCTTGCTCTCCTCAGGCGGGCACTTTGCCAGCACAGGGCCCGGGGTGTTTCCAAAGGTGGGAGAGAGGCGAAGAGGCAGCATTTGCCTGGGCTTCCCTGGAGCCCGCCTGGCCCATGCAGCACCCAGGGCTCAGCAGGAGACCCCACTCCAAAGCGGAATGAGACACACAGGGGTTTTCTGATGGTTCTTTCATCCCCTGAGCTCCTCTTTATTCAAATCGCCTTTAACCTCACTCGGAATGTCAGTCTTCGCGAGGTTGACCCAGTGCCCAGCACCCTTGCCCCCACTCAGATTCTGGCGGCACTGCTGAGGCAGGAGATGGTCCCCCCAGCTGTGGGTGAGCTCTGTTGTGAGCTTTAGCGGTTGCTGGGCCCCACAGACCCTACTCGCCCAGAGCAGGGGCTGCCTACATCACGAGTGTGTGAGCCACAGTCACGGCCAGAAAGAGCTCACTCCAGAGAGACATGCAGCCTCTGTCCACCAGGCCCACTGTGGGGCACCTGCAAACATGCAGCCAGAGGCTCACCCCTACAGCCCACTGGTTAGGGACATGGCGTGGCTGTGGCTGGAGGGCTGGGGCTGGGGCTGGTCCCCGTGTCCATGGGAGGTGGAGGCAGGTTCCTGCAGTGCAGCCCCACAGTGTCCAAGCTGCCACAAAAGCTTGGCTGTTTCTTCAAAACTGTCGATATCAGACAGGACAAAATGTTGTGAGGATGTTCCAGATAAAAGAAGTCTAAAGAGGCACAGCAATTAACTGCAATGGACTGAATCCTGGACTAGAAGAAAAAAAAAATGTTAGAAAGGAGATTACTAGGTTAATTGACAAAATAGGACCGTGAGTGATAAGAGTGCTGTCCGCATGACACGTCAGGAGCTGGTGACCGCACTGAGGCTGCATCCCTATTGCTTTTCTCTCAGAAAGTGTATGGGGATGAAAAGCCACAGTGTGTTCATCGCCCCCCACAGTGGCTCAGAAAATACACAGATGTCAGTGGAGAAGTCCATGATGACACCATTAATGGTATCAGTAACAAATCTGGGTGCAGGGTTGATGTGTGTTCACAATACTATTGTTATTCTTGCAGTGTTCCTATAAGCTTGAAATTCTTCCCAAATAAGACTCAATGGTTTTAGTTTTACTAAATGGTTATGTTTTCTGGAGTCCAGACATCCTGCATTGATCCCTGGCAAGCTACCCCATGGGTCCCCGAGGCCTGTGGAGTTTCAGGTGGCCATGCCACAGGGCAGCCCCTCCACAGGGGACTCAGAGCCTTGGCCTGGGCGGGCGGCTGCAGAGATGGCCCAAGACTCAAGACAGGAGAGGGGAAGCAGCCCACAGTGTGTGCGCTGAGTGAGGAGCACAGTGTGCAGGGATGTCTGCGGATCTGCAGACTGCTCGAGCTCCTTCCCTGGAAGCCGTGTGTAGACACTAACCTCCTCTTTTTTGTTTTCCTGGCAAGGCGGAGGCAGCTATTGAACAGAGTGGGGCACAGCACTTCCTTAAGTGTTTGGAACCGGGGCAGCTGAAGACCTGTTGTCTCTCCTCATCGGCTCCGGAGCCCTCCGATGCCCTTAACGTTTGGATTGATACTCCTCATTGGGCCTGTCTTCAATTTGGTTTCAGGCACTTTCCAATAAGTGCATGAAGTGCTCTGGGGCTGAGGAGAGGCACTAAAGAAATCAATACATGTTCATCATCATCGCGGCAGTTACGAGGGCCGGCCGTCCCTCGGGTCGGCCCACAGAGGTGCATGCTCGCCCAGGCTGCCCCGCTGGTTTTGTGTTTCCCCGTGGATGGCCGACCATTCTCAATAATGATCAATATCACTTTATCAATGCATCACTATTAACCAGGGTGCTTTAGCCGTCTCGCTTTCCTGTCTTGGAAGAGTGCCTTCCAGACATTGAGATTTACAGTCCAGGGTTGCATATTCATTTCCTTCCCTCTCCGATGGGGTTCCCAAGCAGGAGGCTCCAGAAACCAGCCCTGCCTTCTAGGAGTTTGCAGTCTGGTGGGGTAAGGGGATGGGGGGTGGGGAGAAGCAGGGGGAGGGAAGGGATCACGAGCATGCCCTGCAATGACAGAGCTGGTTTTGGGTATTTGGTGTTTGTGCCGGTCTGACTCTGGGTGTTTCCTGCCTTGTTTTGAGGAAGGAGGGTGGTCCCCCTGACCCCAGGAGCTTGAAGAAGCGTCCGTGAATTCATGCGTGGAAACCAGAGGAGTCGTTATACGTGGACAGCACTTGACGGTCTCCGAAGCTCGTGCCTGTGTGGACGCTGTTCACTTTATGGAAACTCACAGTCATCCCAAGAGATGGGCAGAGCAGATGGCAGCCTCCCCGCTGGGAGGAACAGGCGCCTCTGGGCCCCACGGAGCAGCAGGGACTGAGCCAGGCAGGGCTCACTCCTCCTGGCTGAGTCGCCTCCTGTGTCACCCTGGCTCTATTTTCTGGAGTCAGGGGTTGGATGTGGCCACAGTCAGGGAGATGCGCAGCCTGCCAGCAGCTCCAGTTCCTTGTGGGCAGCACGGCCGGGAAAGCAGACGGGCTTCCTTTTCCCTCTGCCCTTTGCCCCAGCAGGGGAGGGCATGCAGGGTGGGAGGGTGAGACAGGAGATTTCTGTCCTTGCTCTCTTTCCTTCAAGTCTTCAGAAAGTTCCCCCCATGTTTTTAATAGGGTTTGGTTATGTTTGGTGCACAGACCCCGCCAGCGTTCTTTCCCCAGAGCCCTTCGTGTCCAGCAGTGGGGCGCACCCAGGCCTTATCGATCATCGCCCCCCTTCGTCCTCCAGCCCCTGGGACCCCACCATCCTACTTCATATTGCAAAGAGCCCTCTGAGGAAAATAGGCAAGTCTCACTGCCTACATCTTTCAGGATGGGATACCGAGCCCCAGAGCGAGTGTGTGACTTGCCCAGAATTTCCAGGTGGCTCCCGGGTCACCACTTCCCCAAGCCAGGCCCTGAGAGGTTGCTCCCCAGGGTTCCCTCATGGGACTGTCTGTTTCCAGGCTAAGAAGGCTCGCTCACCTGGATAGCGGTGCTGCCCTTTGAAGGTGTGCGGAACAGTGCGCATGAAAGAGCTGCTGTGCTCCAGCAGCTGGCCTGAGCTTCTCCATCTCTCCTGGGGTGGCTAAACCCCTTTCTACTGCCTCTGTCTGTCAACTAAACCCTCAACCCCCACTGGAGCCTCCTCGCACTCTGCTCTGCCACTGCCCTGGTCCATGCCAGGGTCTCCCTTCTGGACCCTGACCCTCCTCCCGGCACTGGCCATCTGCAGTCCCACCCCCTGAGGCCGATGCCCCCACGGGTCTCCAGGAGCACAGAGGGTGCATGCTTTCTGTTTAAAATCCACCGCTGGCTTCCAACCAAGCCCCATCCTCAGTGGGGGGAACAGGCGCCCTAGACATCCCAGTCCCTTCTCCCCATCCCCATGGCCCTTGTCCCCTAGGGCCTGGAAAGTGTCGCACCAAAGTTCTTCTGAGGGTTGGGAATGCGGAGAGCTTCCTCCTGGAGGCACCTCAAAGTGGACAGTGTTAGGAAGGTCCCCGGCAGGGAGCAGGAGCCTGTGATTCCAGTAAACACCTCACCTGAAGGGGCTTTGTGGAGACAAAGGAAACTTCTCCTGGCCATGATGTGGGCTTTTTCACAAATAAGCCCTGCCCCGTAAATGATTGTCCAGATCCTGGTGACAGCAGATGCACCCCACAGCCGCTGCGAGCTGCTCACTTGACCTGTGACCTCTGACTTCGTGTGAGTGAGCATGGGCCCCGGTCTGTGGCTTCGGGAGGACCTGGTTATGGGATGCTATTGACGAGGCATTTATAAATATTTAATTTTCACATTAAAAATATGGGACAGAAGAACCATTAGTTGCCGACAATAAAAAGGCTCTCTCTGCTGATGGTTGGGGTAAAAGAAGATCAGGGTAGATTTTGATCAGGCTAAATGACAGTACTGTATGTTGAAAAAAATGTAAATAAGTGCTGTTTCCAAGGCAGTCATAGCTCAGACCTGCGGTCAAGGATCTACAACTGGCCTGTCGATTCCACAGAATCTGTGCAAAGTACAGACCATTCATACAAAACAGAATGGATGGTTTATTTACGCCCAGTGCCATTAAGAATGGAGGAGAAAAGTTCAGCCCAGGATAAGAAGCTTAAATCTTGATTTTTTTCCCTTCCCCCTCTCAAAAGAATGGATTCCTTGCATTGTAAATTATCTAACCCTTGTCCTTGGGTTGGCAGCTACTTCAGACTGGTACGGACATTGCATAATCTTAAATATTGATTCTTGTTACACCGAAAAAAAAAAAATGTCTGAGAGCACCGAGCTCCCCTGTCTGCATGTCCAGGAAATCGCCTTGCCCATAGCTCACTTCTGATGGCCTCTGGCCTCCTGACAGCGAGATCCATTCTGATTAGAAAAGTTCTAGGAGAAAAAGCAATGGTGAGGATCTCCTCTCCATCACAGCAAACACAGGATCGACTTCTGCCTAAGTATGAGTCCTTGAGTGCCCCTAGAGCTTTCTGGGCAGAGTAAACCCAAAATGATGCAAAGCCCATCATCCCCTCACTCCCTGCAAGGGAGATCCTCCACTTTGGGTGGTGCTCCCTGCCCCATCGAGGCCTCTCCACACTGGGTGATGGATGCACGCCCCTGCCAAGGCTGGAGGGTTCCCCGCTGGTGCTCCTTCCCCTTTGTCCCCAAGACAGTGTGGGGCAGAGCTGGAAGTACTGCCATTGTCCGTCCCAAGAAGTGATGCCTTCATAGGAAGAAACTGATTTTCCTAAAGCCAAACTCGGTGGTGTGATGTTTACAGCTCTATACCGAGTCCCCAGGCACCGAGATAATTAAGGCTTGGGTTTTAGGAGAATGAAGAGAATGGTCTGGGTAAATCCATTAAGGTTAAAAAGGAGCCACTTCTCCCTCCCGATGCACAGACCACTTAGTGCTGGTGGAGGAAGACGGCCAACATCACAAAGAGAACCTGTGGCCATTTCCCGGGCTCCCTGTTTGAGAAGGTGACACCACTTCACTGACTAAATGCGGAAGGAAACCCGAACCATAAAGTGTGTCTTCAGTTTGGCAACTTGTGGTACAATTCCATGAAACGCAATTAATTTTTCTAGTCCTCTGTGGCTACAAGTTTCATTATCTGTTGTCTAACCAGTCAACTTTGGTTACCTGCCAGTAGCATCCACGGGAAGGAGACCTGTAGACTGATTTCTTCAGTCTCGTGTTGAAAAGCCCTTCCCCCGAAAACTGTTTCTAGTTACTCCAACTGTCAATTGAATTATGGTGAAAAACCAAGATTGTTTGCAAAACAGAGTTATGTGTTAAAATGGTGCAAGGTGCTTCTCATTTAACGCAGATTCGTTTTCCCACTGGCTTCGTCTTGCTGTGTGTTCTGCAGGTCTTGGAAGAAACCATCACACCGAGGTCATTTCTGAGCACAGCGTGGAAGCTCCTGTGTTTGCAGGCAAGTGATTGATTCAAGTTTGGCTAAAAGAAAGCAACAAACCAGGGTCTCGGACTGTGCGAAATTGTAATAGCAAAAGCCTTCTCCCAGTGACCAGTTCCAAAGGGAGCTTCAGAGCCTGGTACAAAACCTAATGGTCTAGCCCAGTGCCCTTCCAGACCCAATGGGCTATTTCTGAAGTTTACCTCAATCTACAGAGAAGGCAAATTACTTTTGGACAGCGTAGCATATCCACATTGTGCAAATCAATGGTTTGTTTTCAGCTGAGCCTTCTCTGTTCTTTAAAGCAGACCCCCAAAACCTCTGCTATGATCTGAATGTCTGTGTCCCCCACACCAGCCCCAAATTCATATGTTGAAACCCTAACCCCTAAAGTGATGTTGTTAAGAGGTGGGCCCTTTTAGGAGGTGGTTAGGTCGTGAGGGTGGAGCCCTCATGGAAGAGATGGGTGCCCTTATTATGAAAGGCCTCAGAGAGCTGCCTTGGCCCTCCCACCCTGGGAGGGCACAGCAGGAAGGTGCCATCTGCGACCTAGGCAGAGGGCAGACAGCAGATCTGCTGGTGCCTCGATCTTGAACTTCCCGACCTTAGGGACTGTGAGAAATACAAGTCTGTTGTTTCCAAGCTACTCAGTCCATGGGAGTTTGTGACAGGAGCCCTAACAGCCTAAGACAGCCTCTTCTGGCAAAGGCTGGGGAAGTCGCAGCCACAGGTCTGGATGTCAGAGTGACAGTTCGTATTTATCGTCAAAGCCTCTACTTCCCACCATGGCCCTCCCGACAGCCTAGCTCCCGTCCCCACCCTGAGGAGTCTAATGCATGAACTTCTGCCAGACAAAGAGTTCTGATTAGGGGCTGGCCTTTAGCTGCTACTTTCTTATTTCTCAGCCTTAAACAACGAAATCAGCATTCCTCCTAGGGTTCATGCCTCCCCTTTTATCTCTGTGATCTGCCTCGTCCTCAACCTGCCAGCCCTGGAGCCACAGCAGGGGTGCCTGTCTCTCATTAACCAGGTTTCCCTCCCATCTCCACTATTCCTAAAGGTACCATTCAGTGGCCTCTAATGCTCGGACTATCCCTGAGCTTTTATAAAGAAGAAAAATCTTATCAGCAGCTTTCCAGTGTTTTTGAGAACTATTTGTGTTTTTTGAGATCTATTTTCTATTTTTATTCCTTATCTCTGTCTCCTTGTCTTTGAGTTCCTCCAGCGACCCTGGCGGGAGGCCGGCCATTGCCAATGATTTACAGTACCTGAGCTTCATCAGTTGCTCCATAACTTCCTCGTTAGAAACTTATTTTTGTCAAGGAGACGCTTTAGCTGCCCATAAAAACTGCCTCTGGAATCGAAATTCCTCTGAAACTCACACAAACGCTTCATTAAATTTCTTTGCTTCTGTGTCTCTTAGTTTCCCCGCATGGATCAGACCTCCGTAGCAGATCGTCTAAAGCCGCCCAGTGGGCCCAGAGAGGTAGCTCAGGGCCCTCCAGCACCTCCCACGAGCATGGCACTTTACAGTTTACAAGCCTCTCCTTGCTCTTGGCAGCAGCCCTCCGGGGCGGGCGGTGATGTTCTCATCTTAGATGAGAAGTCTCCAAGTCAGCATTGCCTAAGGTCTCTCTGCTCTTCTGAGGGCGACTGGACTCTGACCCGGCCCTGAGTCCTCTGCGGTCCATGAGGCAGCTGTCCTGGCTCTTCAGAAGGGATGGACCTGGGGCCAGTCACTTGGAGGAGCCAGGCAGGAGGGGCTTCAGGGACTGAACAGCCTGGTTGCCCGAGGGACCCAGGGCAGAGGGCGGTTCTGGCAGGTCTTTCTCCTTTCCGAGGCCCTGGGCAGCCCTCTAACGCGTGGCTCGCTGCACCCCCAGACATCTTCCTGCCACATGGAGGGGTCCCTGGAGGCAGGGCTGACCAACGCATCTTTGAAGCTTCCCCCCTCACCCACATTGATGCGAGAGGCCTGAGCGTTGCTGCCGGCTCACCCTGCGTTGAATGATGGTTATGTCCACCCTGCATCTCCCGGGAAGCCAGCACCCCCTCCCCTCTGGGGTGGGCACCCCTCTGTTATGCTCAGAGCCCTGCTCCTGCCCACTCCCTGACACTGAGTGGTAAGGATGAGCCTTTCTCACAGGCACTACCACACTGTGGGGTCCTGTGCCTGCCACTGCCTCTGCCTCCCCAAGGCCACCAAAGCCAGCATCCCCACCCTCCTGCTGGGCCAGCTGGGACAGGACTCAGCCATGCAGGAGACAGCCTCTTCCCTGGCAGCTTGTGAGCCCCCTGGGGCTGGAATCCTCCTGTGTCCCCGAGAGGCCTCTGTGCACCAGGCACAGCCTACAAAGGTCCAGCCTTGTGGGGGTTCTACTGCACCCCTGCCTAGAGCCCAGGCATCCCTGGGTGGTGGACTTGCAGGCCCTGAGCACTCTAGTCCCTGCTGCCCGCACCCACTGCATGGCCAGGAGAGGCTGGAGAGACTGGGTCAGTGTGGCCACCAGGGCCACTGGATTCCTTGAGGCACCTCCCTCAGGCTGTCCCCGCCCCACTGGACAGGACCAGGCTGGTACCTGGCCAGGAAGGACTCATTGTGACGGCCTTGCCCCGGCATCTGCCATCTCCACACCCTGTAGCCTGAGTCCCACCCTGCATACACCCTGTCAGCCTTGGCCGCATGCAGAAGCAGTTGCTTTGATGTTAGAAGGTAGATTCTGGCGCCTGGGCCTTGGCTTCGCCTGGGGCACCAGTGGGACCCACGCTTGTCAGGGTGGAGCAGCTTTTCCAAAAACTGGCACTGGACAGAGGCAATGAGGCCACCACTCGAGGGCAAAGCCGGGGAAGTGTCCGTTGTATGCCTGAGCCCAGTGGCCCTGGAAGGCCCAGGACATTTTGTCCACTGGCACTCAGGGCTGCCTGCACAGGCCCCAGCTTGGGGATTTGGAATATCCTTGGCTGCAGGAGAATGTGGACACCATTGTTCACTCCATTTTTCCCAGAAGCGTGGGCAGCAGGGCAAGCAGTGGGCTTAGGTCCAAGCAAGAACAGGAGTGTTTGCCTCCCCTGGTTGGCAGGGCCTCCCCCTGGCTCACAGGGCTAGCAGGGACTGGGTGAGCAGCTTAGGTTTGGGCCAAAACCCACCCTGCTCTCCACCCTGCTCCTGTGTTGAAGGAAGGGTTATCTTTTCTTTCCACAGGGGTTGACATGCTGTGTTTACTTTGGGGGAAAGAAAACCAGCAACACCCTATAAGGCCACCCTATGAGGTGAACACTGAAGGTGCAAGTTCTTTTCCAGCCAGCAAACAAGGCAAACATCTAGCACATGGAAGGAGCAGTATTACCCAGGTAGGAAGCTCCATGGATGGAGGAGCCCAACAAGGCTCCCTGGAATTTATTCTGGGGCCTGTTAGTGATGAGACGCTGCTTGCTGGGCCTCAGCCCGGTGCTGCAGCGTTCTTGGTTTTTTCTTGTGATCTGTGTCTTCTCTACATGTTGGCAAGCCCTTTTCCGACGTATACATTGTGAACATTTTATCCTAGTCTGTGGCGTGTCTTTGTTTTAATTAAAAAAAAAAAAATTGTATGGATATGGTCTCTCACTGTTGCCTAGGCTGGAGTGCAGTGGTGCAGTCTGGCTCACTGCATCCTTGACCTCTGGGCTCAAGCAATCCTCCCACCTCACCCTCCCGAGTAGCTGGGACCACAGGCGTGCAACATCACACCCTGGTAGTTTTTCTATTTTTTGTACAGATGGGTTTTCTCCACGTTGACCAGGATGGTCTCAAACTCCTGGCCTCAAGCTATTCGTCTGCCTTGGCCTCCCAAAGTGCTGGAATTATGGGCATGAGTCACTGCACCCAGCCGTAGTGTGTCTTTGTACTTTCTTTATGGTGTCCTTTGATGAGCAGAATTTTTAAGTTTTTATGAAGTCCAGTTTATCAGTTTTTTCTTTCATTGTTAGCGCTTTTTATGTCCTGCTTAAGAAATCTTTGCCTATCCCAAGTCTATAGAGATAGTTTCCTGTGTGTTTTAGAGATAGCTTCCTGTGGGTTTTTTCCAGAAGTTGTATAGTTTTAACTTTTCTGTTTCGGCCAATTATACATCTCAAAGTAATTTTTTCATATGGTGAGATATGAAAAAATCTCACCTCTTGGGAGGCTGAGGCAGGTGGATCATGAGGTCAGGAGATCAAGACCATCCTGGCCAACACAGTGAAACCCCGTCTCTACTAAAAATACAAAAAATTAGCTGGGTGTGCTGGTGGGCACCTGTAGTCCCAGCTACTCGGGAAGTGAGGCGGGAGAATGGCATGAACCTGGGAGGCAGAGCTTGTAGTGAGCCCAGATTGCGCCACTGCACTCTAGCCTGGGCAACAGAGCGAGACTCCGTCTCAAAAAAATAAATAAAGATAGAAAATATTTTCTTTTTCCATTGGATTCCATTGGTGCCTTGTCAAAAATCAGATGACGTTCTATACGTGAGTCCTTTTCTGGACTCCTTATTCGGTTCCAGTGATCTGTCTCTCCAGCCTTCTACCAGTACCACATTGTCTTCATTAGTGTTGCTTTTTAACAGACACAGGATCCTTGGGATTTTCCATTTCATCATGTGTCTGTTTTGGCAAGTTGTGTTTTACAAAGAATTTGTTCATTTTTTTTTCTGTGTTGTCAAACTTCTTAGCATGTTTATTTTCACAATGTCCTGTTACTATCCTTTCAATGTTCATCAGGTCTATAGCGGTGTTCCCTTTTCAGCTTTCCTGATCAGTCTTACTGGAGATTTATCAATTTTGTTGATCTTTTCAAAGAACCGGCTTTTGGCTTTTGATCCCTTCAGTGAAATTTCCACACTGACAATCACTGTGACCTTGGCTCTGCTAATCCCCCAATCCACATGAGGATGGGTGGACTTAAGTGACCTCTAAGGACCCTCATTACTCACACAGTCCCTGGCTCTGTGAGTCTGTATCTTCCTTGCTCCCAGTTAAGGTCGGGATTAGGACTTGGAGCATGACAGGTCTGTATCAACTACAGAAGGAAATTCCAGCTGCAGGCCTGCGAGAGGAGACGCCCCATGCCTGCCTCCTGACATCACTCTGCTCTTGTGGCCATGTTGGCATCTCTGTGGCCCCAGGACCTTAGCACATGCTGTTCTTGCTGTGTTTGCAAGACTCGTCCCCTACCCCAACTTTGCTTCATTAATTTCTAATCAGTTTCCAGAGTAAACCAACACAGGATTTCTGGAAGAAAGCCTTCCTGTTTCTCAAACTCCCTCATTCCTGCTGCTGGCCTAGACCAAGGAAGGCCCTCCCAATTCTGTGTTCTCAAAAGCACCCTCTGCAATTGCTTTTAAATTGTTATGTAATAAATGAAGAGACTTAATATGTATCTGAATGGAGCAACTCAATATTTCATCAACAACCCCCATGTTATAAAACCGTGTACAGCATCAAACTGATTCTGAAATTAGGCTGAGTGCAGTGGCTCATGCCTGTAATTCCAACACTTTGGGAAGCCAAGGTGGGAGGATTGCTTGAGCCCAGAAGTTGGAGCCCAGCCTGGGCAACACGAGGAGACTCCATCTCTACAAAAAAAATTAAAAATGAGCCCAGGGTGGTGGCACACACCTATTGTCCCAACTACTTGGGAGACTGAGGTGGGAGGATCACTTGAATCCAGGCTCTCAAAGTTTCATTGAGCCATGATCACGCCAGTGTACTCCAGTCTGTGAAACAAAGCAAGACCCTCATCTCAAAAAAAAAAGTTATATGGAAGAGTAAATGAACAGAAATAGCTGAGAATCTATTAAGATTCTTAGAGGAAGTTTGCTCTTCTGGGAATTAACATATTTTTTAAACTACAAGAATTAACAATAGATGGAGTCTAGGCAGGAATACTCTAAAAGGTCAGTAGAAGAGAATTTAAAAATAGAAAAGAATTTAGAAATGAATAATGTGATATTTAAAATCAGTAGAAAAGATGAGCTGACAGCTCAATATATGGTTTGGGGATACTTTGTTCCCCATTTGGAAAAAAATAAAATTAAATTTCTCCTTGTATAAAACATAAAATTAAACCACAGAGCAATTAAAGAACTACAGGCTAAAACTATGAAAACCATCAAAGTACTCAGATAAAGTGTAAGATAATTTTGTGTTTTAATCTTAGGATGGAGAATGTCATTCTAAACAAAGAACTAGAAGCCATAAAAGATTGACTTACAGATGGCTGGGGAGGGGTGCGGCCTTTGCACAGGGAGAGAAGCCCAAAGCAAAGTCATTGGCGGAGAGAAGATATTTGCAACATATGAACAAGGAGGCCACCACCATCAAATACAAAGAGCTCTTGCAAATTAACAAGCAAAAGACAACCCAATAAAAAATGGGCAAATGATATCAATAGGCAGTTCACAGAAGAAATATAAAAGCTACATACAGGTGTGAGAATATGCTAAAATGTATTAGCAGTTAGCAAATGTGAATTAAAACAGATTTTATTATCACCAATCAGATTAGCATAAATTTGGACGCAAGTATTCTCACTAGAATGTTTATCCTACAAGAACAGTAAATGTTTGTCTGTTTTATTCTTGGCTAGAGTCCCAACACTCATAACAGTGCTTGGCACCTAAGAGGCACTCAGTAAGTATGTTTTTCATTTATTTAACTTTGCCAAAAGATACATGACATTTACAACTTTTTTGAGACAAGGTCTTCCTTTGTCATCCAGGCTGGAGTGAAGCGCTGCAATCAGAGGTCACTGCTGCCTCAACCTCCCGGGCTCAAGCAATCCTCCCATCTCAGCCTCCCGAGTAGCCGGGCCCACAAGCATGCACCGCCATGCCCAGCACAGCACGTCTTGTCTTTTCTGTAGAGGCAGAGTCTCCCTGTGTTGCTCAGGTTGGTCTTGAACTCCTGGGCTCAAGTGATCCTCCCGCCTTAGTCTCCCAAAGTGCTAAGAGTATAGGCATGAGCCACCATGCCCAGCCATTTATAATTTTAATCATATTTTAGGTGTCCAGGTCAGAGGCATGGAAGTACATTTACACTATTGTGTAATCATCACCTCTATGAATCTCTAGAACTCATTTCATTTTGCAAACTGAAACTCTTCCCCTTTAAACAGTAACTATCCATCCTCCCCTCCCCAGCCCCTGGCAGCCCTCATTCTACTTTCTGTCTCTATGAATTTGACCACTCTAGATACCTCATATAAGCAGACTTAGACATATTTATCCTTTTGACAATAAATACTTTTAAATGAAGGAATGAATGTATTTAGTACAGGTGAAGGTGGCGTGAAATAGGGATTTTCTTACATATTGGCGAATAAGAACATTTGACTGCACCTGTCCAAATTTAAAGTATACATTTAACAACCCCACTTCAGGGACTCTTTCCTGAAGAAACACTGATTAACGCACAAATATACAAGTGCAAGAGTGTTCTCTATAGCACTTTTTAAATATAAACTTTTTATTGAAGTAGGAACTAGGTACTGCGATATTCAAGAACCGTAAGCATCCAACCCCATACAATTCACAAGGTGAACCTACCTGAATCCTGATCTGGAGTTCAGCAGGCTCCCTCTGACCTCCTCCTAGTCCCTATCACCCTGCTTGGGTAAGTTCAACTCTGCCTTTTCACACCATTGATGAGTTTTGCCTATTTTTAACTTGATATAAAGGGAAATCATATAGTGCACTCTCTTTCGTGTCTGACTTTTTTTGGTTGACGTTATGTTTGTGAGATTCATTTCATATCAATGCGTATAATGATAGCAAACTTATTCTCATTATTTTGTACAATATTCATATCGTATGAATATGACACAATTTTATTTAGACATTTTGCTACCCGTGACCATGTTCGCCACATTTCCAGTTGTTGGCTTTTAAAAATACTGCTGCCATTAACTTTGTTGTGCATGTACTTTAGTGAATATATGTACTCATTTCAGTTGGTTGTATACCTAGTGGTGAGATTGCCAAGTCATAATGTTCAGCTTTGGTAGAAGCTACAAAAGAGTTTTCTCAAGTGCTTCTACCAATTTCCATTCCCACCAGCAATGTGTGAGACTTCCAGTGGACCCAAATCGTTGCCAGAACATGATATTGTTTGACTTTCTCAGATTAGTCATTCTGGTGGAGATACAGTGGTATCACTTTATCTTTTAATTTTAATTTTCCTGATGGTTAATGAAGTTTAACATCTTTAAGATGTGAATTTACTATTTGGATATATGATTCTCTTTATGTTTCTTGATCAGGTTTGTGTCCATTTTTCTGTGAGACTGTCTGCTTTTTTCTAAAGATATACAGGCGTTCTTTATATTCCGATATGAATTCTTTGTCAGCTATATATCTTGCAGGTGTCTTTCCCCACTCTGTGGCTTGTCTTTTCATTTTATTAATGTATCATTTTGAAGAACAGCATTTCTTGATTTTAATGTAGTCCAATCTATCCATTTATTTTATGGTTAAAGTTTTTTGTTTTCTGTTTAGTGTATCTTTGCCCATCACAAGGTTACAAAGATATTCTCCCATGTTTTCTTCTAAAAACTTTGTAGTTTTATCTTTCACATGCAGCTAGAAATCCATCTAGACTTGCTTTTTTATATAGTATAAGGCAGGAGTTAGTTTTATTTTTTTCAAGAGATAAAGCCGATTGATTGACTCAGCACCATTTGCTGACCCAGTCTCATTTTGTCATATGTGTGGATCTGTTTCTGGACTGTCACCCATTTTACTAAACTTTCAGGCTATCTTTGCACCAATAATATGTTGTTTTAATTAGGATAGCTTTAAAATAAGCCTTGCTGGGTGATGGTCTAAGTTTTCCAGTTTTATTCTTATTGAAGATTATGTTGCTATCCTTAGCCCTTTGCATGTCCCTATAAATTTCAGAATCAGCTCATCAAACTAAACCTGCTAACATTTTTATTAAGATTGTGTTTAATCTGCAGATCAATTTGGGGTAAATTTAGGTTTTTACAATAATGAGTTTTCTAATCCATTGACATGGTATATCTCTCCAACTACTTAGATTGTTAAAATGTTTTTCTCAGTTATGTTTTGTGGTTTTTGCTGTACCAATTTTGAATAAATAAATTCCATTTATTTCTGGATATTTGATGTTTTGCTGCCATTGTGGGGGTATCTTTTTTTTTTTTTTTTTTTTGAGATGGAGTCTCGCTCTGTCACCCAGGCTGGAGTGCAATGGTGCGGTCTCAGCTCACTGCAAGCTCTGCCTCCCAGGTTCACACCATTCTCCTGCCTCAGCCTCCCAAGTAGCTGGGACTACAGGCGCCTGCCACCACGCCTGGCTAATTTTTTGTATTTTTAGTAGAGACAGGGCTTCACTGTGTTAGCTAGGATGGTCTCAATCTCCTGACCTCAGGTGATCCGGCTGCCTCGGCCTCCCAAAGTGCTGGGATTACAGGCATGAGCCACCGCACCCGGCCTGTGGGGGTATCTTTTTTAATGGTATCTTTAAATTTTTTCGTTTTCTACTTATTTGTTACTATCACACATTTTAATAGCAAAGAGTATGAAATTTTCAAGAGGGGACTGGTTCCATAAATGTGGTTTCATATGTAACAACAGATTATTCTACAGCCACGAAAAAGGATGGGTGGATCCACATGTACTGACAGGGAACTTCATTAAATGGTGTAAGTGCTAAAGAGTAAGTGCTAACGGGGGAAGGATGATGAAAATAATATAAAAGTTATTGTATGACCCATCTCATGGTTTTACAACTATATGTAGATGTCTGTCTGTTTGTAATGTCCTTCAAACAAGGTCCAGAAAGATTGACAGCCCACTGGTAATAGTGCATCTGCCTGCAAGCTGAAGGGGTTTAGGCAGAGTTGGGATAAGGAGGATTAACCTTTATCTTCAAATACATGTTCATGACTTTTATTTGGGAAATAAGCCTGGATTACAAGAAAGTAAAAAAAAAAAAAAGAGTGGGGGGATTATTACCTGTTTAATGCCTGTCTTTCTTCTGGCTCAGGTCCTGGCCTACCACAAGGTCTTCACAAATACTCAGATGGAGCTGGCATTGAATGACCCACTTGGCCTGCATAGAGGCTATCAGGCCTAAGTCTGGAGCTCTTTTTATGTAGTTCTATTACTTTAATGAATGTGTATTGTAAACTAACACAAGAACTATGCACTGTGGAGCAAAACCATGCTAGATAATAGAAGAACTGGTTTATTAATGGGCCACTGTAGTGTGATATTGAGCCGTGTGCCTTGAGCGCAGAAGCAGATGCCTTGGTCCAGGGTCCTCCTTCTGTTATGTGTGTGGACCCCTGAATCAGGCTAGTGATGCCTGCATACCCCTTCTCCAGAACAATGTTTTCATTGTCCACAAAATAAAATACATACAATCACAGAAAAAATTAATTATATTGAATAGTTAGCAAAACATTAAAAATAAAATTTGAGATATAATTGTATATGTGCTTCCTCATTATTCATGCATTAAACAAAATCTAGGAACAGTTGAGCTAATTATTACCAGAATCTCCAAGTCACGACAACCATAAACAATCTGATACTGCTAAAATGACTGTGGCTTCTTGCCTATACTCATAAGGAAATGTTGAATTTTATAGCTATTAGTGAAAATAAAGTTAAATTTTTGTTTTTCATTCAAGTTTATGGACCCTAGGTTGAGAACCCTTGCCTTGGTTGAAGACACAGTAAGGAACACTGTTTCCCTGAAAATGTGGTTTGCAAAAGCTGGGGTTCTGGGGATGCAGCAATAATCCAAGCAGACCAGCCCCTCTCCTCAGGGGGCTTCCCTTCTCATGGGGAGACAGTGCAGAAGTTAATTAAGTAAAATCTAAACTTCATTAAATGGTGTAAGTGCTAAGGAGACAAATAAAATGAAAGGGAGAGGGAAAGGTATATGTGTGGTGTTCGGGGTGGGGGTTAGTTTTAGACAGGCAGGCGGGGCTGCCTCCCTAGGCCGGGGGGTGGACATGAGTTGGAGAGCACAGCAGCTGTTTTTGCAGAAGAGAGCTCCAGGGAGAGGGAACAGCAAGCGCAGGGCCTCAAGCAGGAGCTTCTGCAGCAGCAGAGGGAGGGAGGTGTGGCAAGGTAGTGGCTGACCCTCAGTGTCCTTGTGGCCTTTGGAAGGTCTGTGGAAGGGGTACAAGGGTGATATTCCTTTCATTTTAAGGGCCCCTCTGGCTATGGTGTCAAGGCACAGAGAGACAGCACTGCAGGGCAAGGGCAGGAGTGCGGGGGCCAGTTAGGAGGCTGCAACCATCTGCCAGGGACGCACTGATGTGGCTTAGAGCAGGGTGGCAGGGGTGGCATCTGCTGAGACTCCTGAAATCCGACTGAAAGAGACAACAAGTTTTAAAGAAATGTAAGAAAAGAACTATGTTAAAAATAGTGGAGCTGAGTCTTCTGAATGTTTAGAAAATAATGAAACTGCTTTTCAAACAGCCATCTGGAAGGATTTTACTTTTCCTTCATGTCATTTGGAAATGACCTTGGAGGAGAAGCCCTGTGTATGTGTGTGCCACAGAGGACCAAGAGTGGCCTCCAAAGAGCAGTGGCAGAGTCCAGGCCGGGGAGGGAGCAGGCTATCCCTCCTGGCGCCATGTGGGGCCAGGACCTTGTGGGGAGTGTGGATCTGCCTTGGTCTCACCCCAGGCAAGAATTAGGAGCCATGATCTCCACTTTGGTGGCCTAGGGATAAGGGGTCAATAGGGGCCTGCAAGACCACCTTCCCCCTCCAAGGTGTGTGGACACCAAGCAGCCCCTCCTGGGGAGCAGGTGGTGGTGGGGTCTTGGCCATCTTAGGACAAAGACTCAGGAGGACCCTGGGATCCCATGTACCAGCCTGCAGCATGGGTCCTGGCCATGTGCTCCAGGAAAGATGGTTTCCCCAGAACACCAAAACGCTTAAGAGTAATTCTTCATGAAAAATAATGTTCATTTTTTATGCTCTGATAAAACCACAGGGCTTTTTAATTTTTTATAACAGACTTATCAAGAAATAATTCACGTACCATACAGTGCACTCACTTAAAGTGTACAATTCAATGGTTTTTTTTTTTTTTTTTTTTTTTGAGACGGAGTCTCGCTCTACCGCCCAGGCTGGAGTGCAGTGGCCGGATCTCAGCTCACTGCAAGCTCTGCCTCCCGGGTTCACACCATTCTCCTGCCTCAGCCTCCCGAGTAGCTGGGACTACAGGCGCCCGCCACGTCGCCAGGCTAGTTTTTTTTTGTATTTTTTTTTAGTAGAGACGGGGTTTCACCATGTTAGCCAGGATGGTCTTGATCTCCTGACCTCGTGATCCGCCCGTCTCGGCCTCCCAAAGTGCTGGGATTACAGGCTTGAGCCACCGCGCCCGGCCTCAATGGTTTTTTAACATATTCACTGAAAGGTGCAACTACTACCACAGTCAATTTTAGAACATTTTTATCACCTCAGGAAGAAACCCATACATGCCCCTTGGCTGACACCCCTATCACTCCATGTTCCCCAGCCCTAAGTCAACTACTCCTCTACTTTCTGTGTACACAGATTTATCTATTCAGGACATGACACAAATGAAAACATATGAGTTTCTTGGTTATTGACTTCTTTCATTCAGCATAATGTTTTTAAGATTCATCCATGTCGTAGCATGTTTCTGCATGTCATTCCTCTTATGGTTGAATAATATTCTGTAGTATGGATGTACAATGTTTTAAAAATTCATTCATGGCCAGGCATGGTGGCTCACACCAGTAATCTCAGCATTTCAGGAGGCTGAGGAGGGAGGATCACTTGAGACCAGGAGTTTGAGACCAGCCTGGGAAACATAGCGCAACCCCATCTCTTTATAAAATACAAAAATCAGCCAGGCATGGTGGTGCATGCCTGCAGTCCCAGGTACAAAGAGGCTGAGGTGGGAGGACCGTTTGAGCCTAGGAGGTCAGGGCTGCAGTGAGCCTTGATTGTGCCACTGCACTCCAGCCTGGGAAACAGAGTGAGAGACTGTCTAAATAAATAAATAAATAAATAGTTTTTAAAAATAAATAAATAAGTCATAATGGACATTTGGGCGGTTTCCACCTTTTAGTTATTGTGAATACTATGGCTATAAACATTCATGTGCAAGTTTTTGTATGAATTTATGTTTTTCATTTCTCTTGGGTCTATACCTGGGATTGGAAATACTAGGTCATATGGTACCTCCATGTTTGACCATTTGAGGACTTGTTGGACTGTTTTCCAAAGCGGTGACACCATTTCAGATTCCCATCAACAATGTGTGAGTGTTCTAATTTCTCCATATCCTCACCAACACTGGTTATTATGACCTGCTTATTACAGCTGTCTGACTGGGTATGAAGTGGTAACTCATTGTAGTTTCGACTTGCATTTACCTAATGACTAATGATGTTGAACATCTTTTCACATGGATGTTAGGAATGTGTATAACTTCTTTGAGAAAATGTCTATTCAGGTCATCTTCCTATTTTTAAATTGAGTGATTTGTCTTTATATTATTGATTTGTAAGAGTTCTTCTTACATTCTAGATACAAGTCCCTTATCAGATAAGTGGTTTGCAAATCGTTTCTCTCATTCTTTGGGTTGTCTTTTCACTTTCTTAGTAGTGTCTTTCGAAACACAGAAGTTTTTCATTGTGGTGAAGTCCGATTTATCTATTTTTCTTCTGCAGCTTATGCTTCTGGTATCAAATCTAAGATTTGTGTCATGTCCATTGTCAAATCCGAGGTCACAAAGAGCCCCCTGTTTTCTTCCAAGAGGTTTTACAGTTTTAACTCTTACAGTTAGGCCCTTGATCCATTTTTAGTTAATTTTTTATATGATGTGAGGTACAAATATAATTTTGTTCTTTTGCTTGTGGCTCTCCAGTTGTCCAGCACCATTTGTTGAGGGGACTATTCTTTTCCCATTGAAAGACCTTGGCAGTTTTGTCAAAACTCAGTTGACCATAGACACATAATTATACTTCTGGACTCTCAATTTTATTTCACTGATATGTCTATCCTATGCCAGTACCACAATGTCAATTGCTGTTGCTTTGTAGTAAGTTTTGAAATCAAAATATGGGAATCCTTTAACATTGTTCTTTTTCAAGAGTATTTTTTGTTATTCCATGTCTGGTGCAATATCATATGAATTTTAGGATGAGCTTATTCGTTTCTATAAAGAAGCCAGCTGTGATTGTAGTAGGGATTGCATTGAATCTGTAGATCAATTTTGTGTTGTTAACAATATTGTCTTCCAATCCATGAACATGGGAATTTTTAGTTGATTTAGATCTTTAACTTATTTTAACAATAAAACCATACAACTTTTTGAAAGTGTTTCAGAACAGCTACCTTTTGAGGTTGCCTACTCTTACCAACTCCCCTGTGAGAGCTACCACAAAGTTCTGGGTCTCCATCCTGTCCAAGGCATTGATGCAGCCCTAGGTGAACAAGCCCAAGGAGTCAGCTGGGGGGAACTGGGCTGGGTTTTGTTCTTCCCTTTAAAGATTCTCCCTCCTGCAAACCTGTCCAGGCAAGTGGGTGCTCATAGCTCCAGCTCATTGCTAGATCTTGGGTGTTTCCTTAACCTTGGTTTAACATCAGCTGTTCACTTGGTCTCTACACACTATTCCTTTCCTCTTCAGAGCTGGGGAATCATCATATCTTAGGGTGCCCAACCATCTGAGTTTGTCCTTTCACATGTGTGAGAAGGGCGTAATCCAGTCTTTATCCTGTGTGTGTCCACTACCCTCAGCACCACTTATTGGAAAGGCTGCTCTCTGCCACTGCATTTCAGTGCCACCTCTGTCGTCAATCAGGTGACCATGAATAGGAGGTCTGTTTCTGGACTGTCTATGCCATTAGGTTATTTGTCTGTTCTTGTTCTAATACCAAAGTGTCTTAGTTATTACAGCCTCATAAAATGTCTTGGTTTGGGTGGTTCAAATCCTCCAGCCTCTGTCTCTGTCAGAATTTCCTTGGCTCCTCTGGATCATTTACAGTTCCAAGTAAATTTTAGGATCAGCATATCAGTTTTAAGTGGAATTTGATTGAGATTGTACTAAATCTATAGGTCAGTTTTGGGAGGAAGAGTTGACATCATCTCAACAGGTACTTTTCCAATCCATGAATATGGTATATTCCCTCATTTATTAAGATTTTAAAATTTTCTCTTAGTACAATTTTGTAGTTTCCTGTGCAGACATCTTGCATAACTTTGATAGCTTTCTTTCTAAGTATTTGGTATTTTTAATGCTATTGTAAATGGCATTGAAAATTTTTAATTGGCATTTTTAAAATTCCTGTTATAAAAATAGTATTATTGTCATAGAAATACGGTTGTATATTGACCTTGTATTCATTAATCTTGCTAAATGTATTTACTGAACCTCCTACCTTGTAAGTTATTTTTGGTTCTCTTATAATGCTAATTTTAAGATTTTTTTTCCCTAATTTGCCTGGTCAGTAACTGTTTGGTTACAGGCAGCAGAAACTTCCTCCAGGTAGTTCAGATAAAAGTGAAGATAGTATCAGGCCCCAGAGACATGCTGAGAAAGGCAGAGCAAGGAATTCAGTGGGGCTTCATGGGAACTCCTCCCTTGGGATCTCTTCGCTTTGGACCACGCAGCCCAGATCTCCACACGCCTGTGCACCTCTTCTCTTTCCTGCCCACTTGCCAGTCTGGTGTCTGTTCTCTTAGCACTATGTCAGCCCCAGCTCAGATTCCAGGTAGCCATGCACCAGTGTCCATCCCATCAGGCCTCAGTGTTCTAGACCAATCTGATGGCTCTGAGTTAGTTGTCTCCCCTACCTTGTTCACTGTAGCAGGAAGGCAGAGTGGTGAGACAGTGATATGGTGAGCAGTATTCTCCAACACATAACCCTGCCTGTCTATTCAGAAGAAAACTTGGAAAATATGAATGTAATGTGTAAGTTTTCACCTCCCAGATATACCTACTGTTAATTTGGGGGTAACTTTGACCCGTATTTTTTCTAAATATATGTATATTTTTATATATTATTTATTGTCTTCTCTCTACATAGAAATTTACAAATTGGGGCCGGGTGTGGTGGCTCACACCTGTAATCCCAGCACTTTGGGAGGCCAAGATCACGAGCGGATCTTTGGGCGGATCACGAGGTCAGGATATCGAGACCATCCTGGCTAACACGGTGAAACCCTGTCTCTACTAACAACACAAAAAAACTAGCCGGGCGTGGTGGCGGGCACCTGTAGTCCCAGCTACTCGGGAAGCTGAGGCAGGAGAACGGTGTGAACCCGGGAGGTGGAGCTTGCAGTGAGCCGAGATCGCGCCACTGCACTCCAGCCTGGGTCACTGAGCAAGACTCTATCTCAAAAAAAAAAAAAAAAAAAAAATTACAAATTGTAATTATGTTCTATATAAACAGTATTATATGCTTGTTTTACCTAATTTTATGTCATTTGATGCTGACCATTTTATTAGATATACTTCAAAAACATAATCTTTATGTTTTAATAGAATATATAATATTCCATTATTATGACTATATCAATTTAATGATCAATTCCTATTTTGAGCCATTTGGATTCTTTCCAATTTTTTGATAAATATTACCATAGCTAACAATTTTGGACTTAAAAGTCTTGTCTAATATCTGATTATTTCTTTCAGATTGATTCCTTGGAGTGGAATTAGTCAATAAAAAGGATATGAATATTTTTAAGTCTCTTGATCTGTCAGAATGATTTCCAGAAGGCTTGTATCAATTTACTCTTCTACCGACTACTATAAGAATACCCTTCCTCCATCAACAGCATTGTGTATTAGCTTTTAAGAAAAATCTTTTCTAATTTAATAGGTTAAAAAAATTCATCTCATTACTTTAATTTGATATGTATTTTTAAATGAGGTTGAATATAATTTCCTAAGCTTATTGATCACTTTTATTGTTCCCTTGTGAATGGAGTGTAAATTTGCCTCTTTTCTCTTTAGGGTTTTCACTGAGTCTTATTGATTTGCAAAAGCTCATTGTATATTAAGAATATAAACCCTCTGTTGAGATGGTTACAGGCATCTTTTCTCTCTCTCCTGATGGCGACTTCCCTGTATCAGCCCCGTGTTCTGCCAGCCCCACAATAGTAGCACAGGCAGTGAAGGATCTGGTCCCTTATAGGTAGAAAAACAAGTTTTTTATCTAGCTTAGCTAATGAACCCTGTGATGGCTTAGCAAGCTGCACCAACACTGTCGTTGTCCATGGCCCACCATCAATGTGGAGTGTTGGGAGAGGGGATGGTCTGATGGGGCAGTTTGGTGAGAGACACCTGTGTCCCCTTCTGACCCTTTGTGTCTTTTTGAGCCAACACTTTTGATATTGTTGTTACTCATTGCAAGTCTACCCTCCAAATCATGATTGCTCTTGTTTTCCTCTTCTTCACTCCATCCTTAGCCCATTATTACCTCCCTGGCAGTCACAGAAGCTGACTTTTATTGAGCCCTTACTGGGTACCAGCTGCAGGCCTAACCCCTTGCAGCCCAGCCCCTCTGGCTGCCTCAGTCCTAACCTACATCTCCCTCCCACTCTTGCACCATGGGATGGGCTCAGTGTACCCTTCCCACACTGGCTCACCAGCCCCATGTGTGGACCCCATGTGGATCCCAGGAAACCCATGGAGAGCACAGGGAGCCAGTGGTTCCGAGGCCTCATGGCAGCTTCAAAGTCCCTGGGAGAAATGGCCTTTTGCCTCCAGTTTTGGGAGCATAGAAGTGTGACATTGGTTATGTTCTGAGGCAAGGCCCTCTGACCCCCAACTGAGCTGCACCAGGCAAGGCAGTTTCCACTTGTGGCCTGTACAGGTGGCCTTGACTGAGTCAGGCTCTCCAAACCCTGTGGGTGGCTTGGTTAGGATCTTCTCAGAGAAGTGTGACTTCTCTCCTCACTTCCATTTAGATACTCCTCTTTCTCTCTTTTTTTTTTGAATTATTTATTTATTTATTATTTATTTATTTTGAGACAGTCTCACTCTTGGTGCCCAGGCTGGAGTGCAATGGCACAGTCTCAGCTCAGTACAACCTCCACCTCCCAGGTTCAAGCCATTCTCCTGCCTCGGCCTCCCAAGTAGCTGGGATTACAGGTGCCCACCACCACGCCCGGCTAATTTTTTTGTAATTTTGGTAGAGACAGGGTTTCACTATGTTGGCCAGGCTGGTCTTGAACTCCTGACCTCAAGTGATCCACCTGTCTCGGCCTCCCAAAGTGCTGGGATTACAGGCGTGAGCCACCGTGCCCAGCCAGTCTTTCTTACTGAAAATACCTGAAACCTAAGTCAGTGGAGAGAGGGTAGGGTTTGAAGATTGGAGACGTCACCTGGCCTCGGGCCCTGGTCCTTTCAGCCTGGTGACCATCATCTGAACTTTCTGAACTGCAGTTTCACCACCTGGAAGTGGGGAGCCAGCTCCAGCACAGCACTTTGTGGGAGGACAAAAGAGGCGGTGTGGATAAAGTGCTCCACAGATCACCAGGGGCGGCAAAGGTGAGTGTTGCTGTTAGATGTGTGGAGTATTTGACTCACTTTGGAGACTATATTTAAGAGATGGTCTCTGAGGAATCTTGAATCAGAAACAGTGTTCACCTCCTCCCGAAGTAGTGCCTGCTCTCACTTTGTCCCGGCCCCAGTCTTTCCAGGAGGGACAAAATGCCCTTCTAGATTCCCACTAAGTACCAGACACTCAGTGGGACCTCAGCTTCCCCCCTCAGCTTTGACTAGGTGCCCCCATGCAGGGGTGAGGAAGGTACAGGTTCATCCAGGGCACTCAGAAGACCCACTGGGAGGCTGGAGGCTGGCGGCCTCAGATGCTTTCGAGTCTTCCCCAGGGGGACACCACCCTGGCGTGGCCTGGGGGGCAGGGCAGGCTCTGCTGAGGAGAGCACTGGGGCTTCCGCTGGATGCTGGGTAAGAGTTAGCCAGGATTCTCTCTGCCCAGATCTCAAGGTCTTGGCACATGGGGACTGGGAGACACGCATACTTCTGTATCGTGCATGCAGCTGTCTGTGGGGTAGTGTGGAGCCCACTGGAGAGGTGGGGATGGGGGTGGAGACTCACCAAAACTGATGGCACTCCCCAGAGAACGTGTCTCTGTGACCACCTGTGGATCTGTGAGTGCAGACCTAGAAGTCACTGTGAATTTTGCCAAGGACGACATCCCAGGTTATAAAGCTGCCACTGAATTCACCATGATTGGCACCTGTTCTTGTCACAGGTTCAGTTGGCTGCACTCAGTGGGGCAGGAGGAGTCACCAGGGTTGCCTCTATTTACTGAGGAGCCAGACCACGGGTTGTCCCTAGGCCAGGGGTGGGAGCAGGAGCTGCGTCCATGCTCACTCCCAGCCCCGCCACGATGGCAACTCGCTCCCTGTGAAACCTGCGGCTCTACGGTGGGACATGACAAATGACCAAAAAATCAATTTGTAATCTGATTGGAGGTTTTTGATTTCCTCTGATGAGTTTAAATTTCATTAAAAGCAACCTTATTCCAACATAAAAGGAATCCTTGAAGGGTAAAACAGGGGATTGTCTCACCGAGTATAAAGCATCCCAACTCTTTTGTGTGATTTATTCATGGCATTAATTGTGAGGGCCAACCTGTGGTGTCCGTTGGCAGCTGCGCCGTTATCAGGGCCTGGGATCGGCCCAGTGAGCTCAAAGCACAAGGACTCACATTCAAAACTCACTCTTCGGCATATTGACACTTCAGTTATCAACAACCCTTTTTATCTGCTGGGAGGGAGATCGCAGCTCGTGGGGCCGGAATAAGCCACAAATCACTGCCGCCGCCGCCTCTCTGCATTCTCTTAATTGTATGTATTCTCTGGAAAAAATGATCAGCGTGGCCTCTTGTCTTGATGAGAAATTGACATTTCTGAGGACTTCTTTGGGCGCTCCGAGCAAGTGAGATAAGCATGGGCTGTTTGAGAGGAGAGCAGCCTTTCTTCCCTTTCAGGGGCCTCTTTACCGCTCGCGTTGACCCACTTGATGAGTATGGATTTCATGAGGTCTTTTTCAGCATTTGAACTATAAAAGGTTCAGAATGACACCACCCCTTATAGACAAAAGATAACCTTGCCCTTTGAATATATTGATTCTTTATTAACTAGGCTGTTTAATGCAATGAAATGAGGCATTAGATTGAAGTCCATTTCAAGTGCTTTGAATAATCTTTAAAAGCTTGAAAGACCTTAAAAGGCGGCCTCACAATAATTGGCGTGCATTTTGAAAGAAGGCAGTTCTTGCTTCTGATTTGAAACACAAACATAATTTCTCCATCCCCTGGTTACAGGACGTTGGGTACTTGTGGCACCAGCGCAGAGTGCGAAGGAGGTGACTTGCCCAGCAACTGCTTGTCCCAGCCCCAGCCCCAGCCTCCAGCCACTTGGAAGGGAGTCTGCAGGGGAGGGGAGTGGGCAGCCGTCAGGCTTGTACCTTATAAGCCTCTCTCTGTGCTGTCTCTTTAAGTCTGAAATGAGAACCTGATTGTCAATGACAGGAGAAAAAGGTATTCACAAGTTTCTTTATGTTTTGAATAATTGTTTCCTGTTTTGCTCAGCAGAACAAGTAATTAAGATGACATTTGTGAGTACTAATTTGGATCACACTTATGTGTATGTGTTATAAAGCTGCAAGCCAAAACATGCAAACCCAGCCTTTCATGGAGGAGAAAATGAGAAAATACTGAGTGAAATGGGAGCACGGGAAACTCGGAGGAGCTGAATATCGGTGTGTAAATTAGAACCTCAGTGTTGAAGGCAGATCTCATTAGAGTTGGTGCGTTTGGCTACCAGTGTGCAGTCAGCAGTGCCCGGGGCTGGTGCGTGGGGTCTGCTGTGCCACTGTGGTGGTGGTGGAATCAGTGATGCCCCTCTTGCAGACCATAGGCAGCACAGTCATCTAGGTGCTCTGGTGTCTGCACACCCATCCAGAGCCTTTGCTGCTGCGCTCACTCTCCGAAGCCTGGTTCTTGCCCAGTGGAACCCAACCATGGAGCCAAAAGAAGCTTGTGTCTGGGGTCACTGGAGCAGTTGTTCTCTGCCTGCCCGGTGCGCTATTCAGAAGCAGAGGGGCTGGGGCAGAAGGTCCGGAGGGAGTGGGTTACCAAGTCCCTCAGTGAGCCTTGGGATTGTTTGAGTTCTCAAAGACAAGTGCTGGAACAGTGATTGTGTCACTCTGGCGCTGCTGTGGCCCCCAGAGCATGTGTGACACAGAAACATCGCCCAGAGTGCAGCATGCATACAGACGGTAGCTCTGGGGGTCAGGACCACGTAAGTGACAATTTGCTGAACTTGTCTCTACGCAGGTTAGAGGACGGAGGCTGGACAACTTTGTGGAAAGTTCTACTGTGGATCATTTTTATCTTGGCCAGGTTGCAGCTTCAGAACCCGGTATGTGCAAATGAAACCCCGATGTAAATTTTAGGTGTGTTTAGCCAGTCATTTTAATAATCAAAACAGAATTACCAAAAGTGAAATTCACAGACAAGAAATACTTTAATTAAATATTGTGTAAAATGAACATTTTTATACAGTTAAATATCTGAAAAAATGTACAGATAAAACAATCTTATTGTAGGGTCTTTAACAGTAAAATCTACCATTTAGTGAAGTGCTCAGTCTTGAGACAGTGAAGTGATGTGGGTGTTGACTACTTAACCTAAAACACAAACCAACAAGTGAGGGCATGGGGAAGCTGGCAGGCGTTCTCAGTGCGTCCATGTGCGCTCTTTTGTAGATCAAACCCTTACTCGTACAAAATAAAACGGAGGCAATTTAGTTCCAAAGTGACTTCTCAGGCTTTCCCATGTAGCTAGGCCTTGTCAACTGTCACAAAGCCAGACTGTGACCTGCTGACTCCTGGAGACATTGTTTATTTAATTTTGTCCCTAGAATGAACACTTTCTAAGTTGTGCGTTGTTGATTTTTGTCAAGAAGGTATTTTAAAGTCCCTCCTTTTTAAATTCGTTTTTTCTGCTGCAATTTGCAAAATGTTTGTGCTGTGCTGTGTCTGCAAAGCATTTAGTGCAAAGGAGAAAGAAAAAAAAAACCTGACACTTTTGGTCTCACTGTGGGTTTGGCACTAAGAGGCACAGTATCTGAAGGAGGTCATTCCAGTTTTAAAAGTACGGACAGTGCTGTTGGAACTGACCACAAAAATGTATTGTTAAAAAAAAAAATTAAAAATCAGCAGTGATTTGGGTCCCCCTGAAACCTCTGTGAATCAGAGGTGGGCCCAGGAGGGTACAGGCTGCAGCAGAAATAGTCCCAGAAAGGAGAGACGGGTCATGCAGCGGGCTTGTGCTTTTGTGTGTGTGTTTGTGTGTTTTACACCATAAGTCTCCAAATGAAGTATTTATTAACAATTGTAGTGTAAGCCTGTGATAAAATAGCACAAAGGTTCTTTGAAGAAGCCCACTTTAAGGCATCAGAGAAGTTAATGTGGCAAACATTTTAATTAAAACATCAGAAGTAAATTTTATTTTAAACTTTAGGCCTCTGAATTTCTCCAGTAAACACAGTTCAGCTATGTGGCAAAGTCATGGGTGGCATCTAAAATGACTTTTTACATTCTACAAAAAAATAAAATAAAATAAGGACACAGCCCCAAACGGTGTCGCCTCTTCGCGGCCGTTCCACATGCACAGACTCTCCTAGGATTTGTCACGGCCGGGTGGCACCGATTTGTTTTGACTATACAACTAACTTTTTTTCAAAAGTATTTGTTCAGATAACTTAAAAATAATATAAAAATAAACAATGAATTTGACTTTTCCTCAAAATAAAAAAAAAAGATGGAAAGTCTAAACAATAGCATATTTTTGAATTACAAATGAAATGTAAAGACACTGGTTCCTCTTAACGAAACAGATCAAAGAGACAAGTTCTTGGCTAATGCTCTTCCCAGTATCACAACACCAGGCCATGATCAGAAACCAACGCAGACAAGAAAGAAGAAAAAGGAAAAGGCGGGAAAAGCAATGTACAAAATTTCAAAGATAAATACAATATTTATAATCGATATGTTACAAAATAAAGTCCCTTAGCAACTGCAAGTGTTCATGGGAAAGTAAGTGTCAAATGAAGACCATTTTATTCCTTATAAGACACATAAGGAATAAAACTTGTTTTTCTAAATATTTTAAGTGGATCTGAAAAAAATTCAAGACAAGTGTATAAATATTTAGCTACAACTTTGGCAAAATCACAAAAGTCTACAATTTTATAACCACATACAAAACACATTAGGGAAGAAGGATCTAGAAGTCAAAAGGACAATTTCTGGTACAAGAAACATAGACCTCACAGTAGCCTAAGAATGCAATAGTATACAGTGCTAGCAAAAGTTGAAAAAATGTTGCAGATCACACTTGCTTAACAGGAAGCTCTAGCAGTGGGAGAATATTGGAACCAACAGACAGTAGCATTTTTCTCTGTCAGTGTGCTTGTTGAAGGCAAGAGAATTCAATATCAAAGTTACAATTTCTAACTACAATAAGTTACAAAGTTTCATTTCATTAAGATGAAGTTAAGCAATGATAAACCCTCCCTCCCTCCCTGCCACCCCAGTTTCTCCTAATCATATAGTCATCCTTTTTTCCAGTCTGATGGCTCATACCTCCTTGGCCCCCTTTTTATCACCACAAAAAAATATTTCACATTATAGAGATACACAACCATTGTGAATCTAAGTATGAGTACAGAAAAATGTTTGGAGGCATTTTTCATCAGCGTTTCATGATCATCAAAATGGTGCATTCACAAAGTTTCTCCCAACACATAGCAATTACTAGACATGGCCAAGACGGAGTCAGAAACTTTATACAAAATAGGTGTCGCTTTGTTTTCCTTATTCTTCAGGACTGAGAAAGGTGAAAATATGAGAAAAGTTCAGTCAATAAAATGGAATTGTTCATGAAGAAGTAGACTGTTTGTTTGCATGTTGATTCTTAGTAGTTTAAATAAAATCTTTAAACAAAGTCTTTTGTAGCATTTCAATTGCTGCTGCTATTTTTGAAGATACTGTTTCCATCAGCATGTCTTAATATACTAAACGTGTCCCCTGAAGTCGGTCCTTTGATGCTGGGTGCTGCGGAAGGTAAACAGGAGTCCCTCACATTGGCGGGACTACCAGCCCAGACATAGCTGCAAGACAGAAGGACAGAGCAGTTACTGTAGGCTCCCCGCATGCGCCCTCCTGCCAATGCAGACGCGGGCGGGGCTGCCCTTCCCCCCTATTCAACTGGGAGGCTGGACTTGCACAATTCCGTCCATCAGCCTCGGGCGTGGTTAGGGTGTGCTGGGGAATCTGCTTCCTGAGGTGAGGGCGCACGTGGGGACAAAAATCCCCCGGTCCTGCCCCTCCTGCAGCCCTCCTCAAAGGCTTCTTTTGGAAAAGGGAGGGGCTCCTGGCACTGCTGTGTGCAGAGGCTGCAGCTGCCCCGCACTGACCAGTGCAGGGTACAAAGCCAACGGAGGCCCGGGCCCCCCCTCTGCCGAGAGAGGCGACCCAGCCTGGTCACTCCTGTGATGCCAGCCAAGGCTCACAGGCCCTGCTCTCGCTCCCTATGTGAGAACCAGACTGGCCTCAGTTTCCCCTCTGCTTCCAAGTCTGGGCTCTGACCATGCGGTCATCTCTCTGTATCGTAATGGTGAGTCAGGGGCTCTCCAGAATCAAAGCCACTCACAGCCCACCTGCCCTGGAACCTCCAGGCAAGGGCCACGGAGAGATGTGAGTCATGGCACTGCCGTCAGGACCTTTTTTCTCTTCTCAGGAAAGAAGAGAAAACTTTGCACAAAAACGCCAAGCGGGGCTGACACTTTCACGTGAACTCCTGGTACGAATGTAATTTAAAATCTTTTACTGCTACTGTTGTTTAATTTTTGTCAGAATGATCATTCTCATTAATTGATGTATAACATGTTAATACATTTGTTCATGCAGTCACGTGAGCTTCGATTTCTCAGTTCATTAATTTCAACAATATTAATTTATCTCCGACTCACCGTTACAACTTTATGGTTTGGAAGCCCTGTGCGTGTACACACTGCGTAGGAGGTGCCATCTTTCAGCCGGCCTGACCCCGTGTTGCGGGCAGGGCCGCGGCACCTCACCACCTGCCTCTGCAGCGACCCTGGTGCGGTGCCCGCTGATGGCACGCAGGCCAGTCGGCGGCACTTCGGGGGCTGGGCGTCCCTTCATACGCTAACGGATGTTGTGAAGACAATGATTTCAAATCACTGATACCTTTCCAGTTCCTTTTTTGAGCATTAGTTCATCAAAGTGAAATATGCCACCGACTTCACAAAAGGGCCAGTTTGTCTTCTCCGCGGCTACGTCCTCAGCACCCAGCAGAGAGCCTGGTACATAGTAGGTGCTCAGTAAATACTGGTTGAATGGGTTCATGTTTCTAAAGGAGTAACTGGATTTGAGTCACTGGGAGGAGCATATACCAAAGGTGGTGTCTGAAAGAGGCCAGATGACGGCCACTTAATTTAAGTGCCTGCGGGCCTCAGCACCTCACAAAGGGCCACTCACAAGTTCATGAGGCCTGGGGGCACCCACGTGGCTCTGCCTGTCACACACCTCGCAGGCCACGTGCAGCCTGCACAGCCCAGATGGGCCAGGCGCTGGGCAGGCACAAGGTGCCCACTCCGTGTGGCCTCATCTGTGGACAGCTGTGACCTCAGGGCCGGCCCTTCTCCCTCCTGAATCTTTGAAAGAGATCACGTAGGGAAAATCAGCTCCTGTCCACAGACAGGACTACAACCTGGTGTTGGTACACACCTGGCCCTGGGTCTAGACGCACATCCCTTTCCAAAAGACAGCGCAGCCCTGCTGAACGCATGGTCCAGCAAATAAAGTGGAGAACCAAGGCCCAGCCTCAGGACAATGAGGGTAGGCAGATTTTGAGATGGGATCCACAGGCGGCATGGTGCCCTGCCATCCCCATGCCAGGGCTATCTTTGCTGCTTTGTGCATAGGAGGCTGCAAGCGCTAACGACCCTGCACTGAGAAGTGCCAGGCCCCAGGCAAAGATCCATTGGCTGAATCAGACTGACAATGACCACAGCGACCTTCACCGCACTCCCGCCTTCTCTCACGTGGTCCCACCCCCTTAGGGGCACAGGGTGTTCCACCGAAAGTACACTAGGTGCCGTCGGAAGGGTGAACTGGACAAAATCCAAGAGGAGGAATCTGGTCCTTTCTGGGGCTCAGTGCACAGGGGTCCTTGCTCTGAACACCAGGCAGAGGTGGCGCGCATCAAGGTGGGCCACGGGAGAACATGCAGCGGTCACAGAGGTGCCAGGAGAAAGGCCGAGCCCCCACCCCTACTCCCATCCCCACCCCTGGAGAGGACCCAACACTGGCCCCCGGCCCGCACCACCCTCACCTTGCAGTCCGTTCCCATTGGCGCTGGTGCAGGAAGGAGGAGGAGAGGCTTGGGGCCGGACCACGGGCGCGAAGGCGCTCTTCTGTTTCACTGCGGAGATGACATTGGCAGGTGAGAATGAGAAAATGCCGTGTGTGCTGCTACAGTTTGAAGGGAGGGTGACCGAAGAGGCTGCCATGGTGGGGCTGGACGGCACTACTGCAACAAAGCAAACATGGTCAGCACGCGCGGCCGCGGCACAGTGCCACGGCGAGACGGCGCCAAAGGCCTCGCCTCAGACGGGGGGCGGGGGCACGAAAACAAAACATGACATGCGTCTGGCTCGGCCACGCTCTGGATAACAGGCAAGCTCTTTTGCACTGGACTTTCTCTTCCAATTGAGCAGCCCATTTTGTTCGGATTTTGTTTTGGTTTCCAATGAGATCACATCGGGCCCATTTTGGGTCAATTTATGGTCGCCATTTGGATGCCCAGCCTCCAGGGCCACCCTTCCTTTTATCCAGTAGCTCACATCACAGAACATCCAAGCAATGCACACACTCGACTCGGTAGTGAATATGAATCTGCGTGATGACGTGTGACAAAAACAGACACTTACTGCCGTAGGGAGAGTTAGCGGAGGAGCCATTAAGAAATCCAGGCGAGCCAGGGACCCCTAGATTGGCCATGGCGCCACTTCCATATCCATTCATGCTAGTGCTGACTGTGTTGTAATTGGACTGCTGGGGAGTACTGCTGGGGACGTAGCCTCGCGGGGACACGCTGCTTGTATTGCGACTGTAGCCGACTGTTGAAATCCCCCCCCGGCCAAAAATAACATTATTATCAGCGACAGACACTTGGGGGGGGGTTCCCCGAGAATCTATATCATTTATTAACATTGCTAATTGACCCTGTGCTTTCCACCTGCTCTAGCGCCTGCTGCCAGCTCAGATGACCTTATCACGCCAACCCTGCTGCCACTGTCTCACCGTGAGCCCCATCCTGTCTCTGCCGGCTTCGACAGCCAGCCGGGGCGCACTTCGATCTCACCGTCAGTGGCTTTCACGTTTCTCTTTAGAGGCAATTATCAAAGCTTGGATTCCTGGTCTGTCCCCCCCCGCTCTGTGAACTTTCGGCCTCTGTAGACCTTCAAATGCCATGACTGACAAGGAGAGCTTGTTTGTGGCCGTAACTTCCCCTGAAAGGCTGTTTGGGGTTCTTCATTTGTATGGTTTCTATTTCTGTACATGGGGGCAGTCAGGGGACATGGAAGCTTCATTCCTGCCACAGGAGCGTGGACGGATGGGAACAAA
Source organism: Trachypithecus francoisi (assembly GCF_009764315.1). Taxonomy (NCBI): domain Eukaryota; kingdom Metazoa; phylum Chordata; class Mammalia; order Primates; family Cercopithecidae; genus Trachypithecus; species Trachypithecus francoisi. The sequence goes on along the minus strand of NW_022681442.1, from coordinate 1,632,956 downwards.
ATCAGCAGTACAGGTGAGGTGTTTTCTAAGATCACTGCCTGCGCACATTGCAATGAGGAAAACTAAAATGGACCCAAACGGCAAGATGCAGTGGCCTTGGCTGGCCCAGGTCACTGTACTGTGGGATGGGGTGTGGGGTGTGGAAATGCGGGTCTCTCTCCATGGATTCATTCCAAACTTAGACCCAAATCCCACCGTGCAGTGCATCCAAGCAGGCTCTCCTCGGCTCCCTAGGCCATGGCTATCCTATGGCTTAGCCCAGTCTTCCAAGGAAAGCAAAGTCACTTATGAACACATTGAGGGAAACTTCTAGCAAATACCAGTGACCCGCATGGCAGCCAGGGGAGTTGCCGTTTTTAGTAACTGGGCTCTCTGAGTGTTCTTAGGCCAGCACTGGCTGGGAGGACCTGCAGCAAGGTCTTCCTGAGCAAAGGAACCAGCTGAGCCAGAGAGAACGGAACACTAAGGACATTCCCCAGCCGGCCCTGGACACGTGCCTCTTCAGCTAAGGCCTCAACCAACCCACGGAGAGCGTTCAGGGCAGGGGTCCGCCTGGCGCGCCAGCCTACCTTGGTCGTTGGCTTGTGACGTCTCCGACACATTGACGGCTAGCTGGCTGCTGAAGGAGTTGACGCCCATCATGCCCGTGTGCGCAGGGGTGTTGCCCAGGGTGGGGATCTGGTTGTGATTGCGGGGAACGCTGTACAGCGCCTCGGCGATGTCTGCCGCTCGCTTCAAGATGATCTCCTGCAGCAGGAGCAAGTGGGAGCCAGCCGGTCATCCTAGGCCCAGCCCAGCTGGCCGCAATCTTGGGGACCCATGACGGTGGCGTCCCACTATCCCTTGCCCAGACCATGACCAAATCTCTTTTTTTTTTTTTTTTTTTGAGGCGGAGTCTCGCTCTGTCGCCCAGGCTGGAGTGCAGTGGCCAGATCTCAGCTCACTGCAAGCTCCGCCTCCCGGGTTCCCGCCATTCTCCTGCCTCAGCCTCCCGAGTAGCTGGGACTACAGGCGCCCACCACCACGCCCAGCTAGTTTTTTGTATTTTTTTTAGTAGAGACAGGGTTTCACCGTGTTAGCCAGGATGGTCTCGCTCTCCTGACCTCATGATCCGCCCATCTCGGCCTCCCAAAGTGCTGGGATTACAGGCTTGAGCCACCACACCCGGCCCAAATCTACTTCTTAATGGGCAAAGAGCTTCCCCTAGGAAAATCATTTACTGACACTTTTGAAAGGGTGCAATATCTGGCTGGGCACAGTGGCTCACGCCTGTAATCCCAGCACTTTGGGAGGTCAAGGCAGGCGGATCACCTGAGGTCAGGAGTTCAAGACCAGCCTGGCCAACATGGCAAAATCCGGCCTCTAATGAAAATACAAAAATTAGCCGAGTGTGTTGGCAAATGCCTGTAATCCCAGCTACTCAGGAGGCCAAGGCAGAAGAATTGCTTGAACCTGGGAGGCGGAGGTTGCAGTAAACCAAGACTGCCCTACTGCACTCCAGCCTGGGCAACAGAGCAAGATCCTGTCTCAAAAAAAAAAAAAAAAAGAAGAAGAAGAAAGGGAGCAACATTTGCTCAATTCTGTCCTGAATGCTGTGGGGCACCCATCCAGCCCTCCCTGGTTCCCAGTGGCACCAACACTGTCCACCCGCCACTGCACACCATCCACCCGCCACCGCACACCATCCACCTGCCACTGCACACCACAGATGGGTTTCAAGGCTGTGCTCTCCCCTGTGACAAGTTTTTCTGCTTTTGGGTCCTGACACCAACTCATCCTTTCTACTTGAACCTAGTGTGAGGGCAAGGATGGGAAGCCTTTCTCACATCAGACTCCCATGGAGTCACTGGAAAAGCATGCTTGTGTCCAGAAAGCCCACACTGGAGCCACGCCGGCTGCCCACGGGTTCTGGCATGGAGGGAAGGATGGACAAGGGGAGCCGCCCTCCACCTACCTGGTTGTTGTGAGGCATTCCGTATAAGGCTTCCACCAGGTCCGCTGCCCGCTTCAGTAACACCTCCTAAAAGAATAGCAGACAGGAGGTGATTCATGGGAGGAGCCACCCAGCTATCGCTGCCCTTCAGCACCAGTTCCGTCTGCGGGTGTGGAGACCAGTCCTCACCCACAGCGACCCGTCCTGGCCCTGCTGTGTACTTCGAAGGCAGGCACAGACAGGAAGGCACGTGCGTGCTGACGCTGTTTGTGGCCTTTACAAGGAGCCTGAATAAAAGCCTTTTCTGTGGCTCCTCCGTCTGCCTGGGCTCACAGAGGTGCGTGGACAAGCGGGAGGGCCAGTGGAGAATGAGCCCAATCCATGCCTGAGGTTTAATGACAGAGTCTTATGGGTATTAAACAAACACACACATGGCGGAGATATGAAAGGCCCAGGCACCACATTTGCCTGTTAATTCCTAGCACTTTAGTGGTGAAGAACAATAAGTAATTTTCCATATCTTAATTAAACTGGCAGAGTCCTTAAAGACAACATCTCACCCCTAATTCACGCCCCAAATTTGCAAGTGAGTTCAGTGCTTATTCCTCTTTATTTTGAACAATAAAGTGAATTAACTTGGGTTAATCTAGTTCTTTCATAATGACATTAAGAAATTTTTCAATTAACCTCTTTGACTGCATGTTGTAAAGGACTTCATAAATGCCTTCACATTCCGAGAGTGTGCGCGCCGTGCCTGGGGGCTTGGATGCACCGAGTTCTGTCTTATCCACGTCTGCACGCCTACCTCCAGTTTACGATTGTGCGGATTAATCCAGAGTTTAGTTAATTTTAAATACAAATGGGGGCTTACATTTTAACTTTCTCTACCTTGAGCTGTAATAAAACGGAGCTGAGCTTTTTAATAAGCCAAGGCCAGGCCCAAACCCCTCCCCAGCATGGAAGACGAGTACAGAGTTTCTTTCCAACTCCATTCAGCCAGGATGGTACTAGCTCAGAGGGGAA
>NW_022681442.1:1605000-1625000 GCF_009764315.1 Trachypithecus francoisi | reverse complement strand
AAAGCCGTAATCTATGGTTGGTTCATTAAGGGCTGCAACAGGACACAGAAATGTAGATCAGGTTAATTACTTTTATGTCATCCATTACTCGTTTATTGCACACTTACAAATAAATGTGCAGTTCTCCTGCTCTGATGCTCTCTAAGGCAAGCACCCCTGAATGCTAGCTATGTCTTAAGGAATAGATTTTCCCCCTTTTCTTTTGCACATAAAAGCAACGATTATTTCTGATCTATAATTAGACTGGAAGAAAGTCAAAGGGTGACTCAATATATTGTAAAAATGGTAGTGCAGTCACAAAGTTACAGGTCTTGGGGCCATATATAGCAATCACCACCATCACGATGTGATGTCTGCATCACACGGTGCCTTCCACACTGGCCAGGGATTTATGGGAAACTGGCAATTATGACATATGTCCAGCTATTGCTAGCCTCAGATTTATCCCTGTGGTCCTTTTTTGTCTAGCATATTGCCTGAGCACAAACCAGGCAGGAGGAGCACTTATTCTTGCAAAGCTTTAATAATCTGTGAATGGCTGCCTACAAACTGATGTAGAGCACTATCATTCTACAGCTGCAATCCACCAGCCTCACGAAATTGCTGGCCACAAACAGTAATTAATCTTTTTATCCCTCAAATTGTAATTTTGACTATGAACTGTGCGCAGCCATAAATCAGCGGCACATGTGCTGTGTACACTGCATGAATCACGGCCGGGACTCCGTCCGACTGCACACACTGTGTTTAACAAGCTTTATAAGGAGCCATCGGGCTTTATTATGGCTCTGCCTGACTCCAACAAAAACTGAGCCTGGAGGCCCGGGGACACGAGTTAAGATGAAAATACTTATTAGAGTACATTACTTCTTGATGTAGATGGCGTTTTCCGTGGAGTCACTCCACGGTGCGTGGCACAACATAAATCAGAGGTTTTTCGGAGACTAATAAGACCTGCCACCATCTATTCATTACTCTGCCTGCAATTTGGGCCATCACTCATTAGTAATTTGATGAGTAACACCCCCCAACTCAGCAGGTCTGCGAGGTGTGGGGGGACACCAAGACTGCGGCTTCCGGAGAGGACAGCTAGGGGGCCGCCTTTGCAAGTGTGCTCCAAAATAACTGGTCACCGTGTTCCTCGAGCGCCTGGGTGTTGGTGCATCTTGCAAGCAACGCAGGAAGCCTCGCACGTACACTCGATAATGCGCCCGAAAGTTGAGGACCACAATATGATTTGACATTCCATCATACATCCCGGAGACAAAGGTCCGCACAGGAATGTGAAGTAAGACATTTTCTTGTTAATAAAGCATTGATCCGATGTATTGATTTTACATGACATGGCTTTTGCTGGGATTTTGCCCTCTTTTTTCTTTGCAAATAGTAAAGCTCTTCAAAATGCCTCGGCGTATGTGACATGGCAAAATTTCTAACTCTCTGTGATGTAAATTCTATATGTGTAAAACCACTTCATAATCAGACCATTAATCATCAGAAGCTGTCAGCGTTGACTTGGGGGCCAATTTGTCATGTCTCTGCCCAGGCCTCGGCCAGGGTGTCAGGCCAAAGCAGCGTTCGGGCCACAGGGCGCATGCGCGGTCGCCCGGCCTCGCCGAGCCACTTGGCCCAAAAAGGATTAGATAAAGTATTACCTTTCCTGATCAGGGAACAAAAACGGTGGCCCACTGCATTTCTAACATGTCAGGTTTCTCCTCTCTCCCAGCTAATCACCATGACTGTTTGACTTAATGAATCGGCCTGATGAAAGGTGATCAGAAAAGATAGATGGGCGGCCATTATTGATTTCATGCAAATGCCCCTGACAGGTGATAGACGCTTTAATGCAAGCTTTCAGAAGCTTTATGACTTGTAATAACCATACACTCTCATTCTGGGAGAGACGCTTTCCAATGTTTCAGTTGAATTGATATTCTTCTTCGATGCCCAAAAATACCTGAAAGCAGTGTAAGTACGTGGGCCCCTCTCACCTCTCAGTTCAGCCCAAAGGCCACTTACGTCTCAAGAGCAATGACAAGAATAAGCGCAGCACGCGGCACTCTGTTGGAAGTTCGGCTGTGACGCGTAATTGTGCACTGTGGGCTCCCGCCAGGCTGCATGCGGGCGGCAGCAAGGGGCTGGGGCTGCCATTCCAGCTCTAAATCCCTTCCAGGGGCTCGGCGACTGGAAGCCCAATGAGTTTACGTTCAGGAATTAGAAAAACTGCCCCCCTCGTTTTAAATTGCAGGAGGAATGACACGCATTCGTGGTTCTGGGAGGCTTCTGATCACCGAAGGTGGGGTTACCCAATCCACCTCTGTACCCCCAAGAGCAGCTGCCTTCTGCGGAGCTCCTGGGTTCTGCAAAGCCTGGTCAACTAGTGGCCCCTCTGGCCCACAGCCCCCCGAACCCTACAGAACCTACCACCGCCCAGCGCCATCACTGGCAAGTTCCCCGACGGGAGGAGAAAGCACCAGGGCCTCACACACATCTCATGAGCCCTCCGCACACAGAGTTTATGGGCGAGAGCCCTGCCGAGCCAGGGCAAGGCGCTGGCACGTCCAGTCACAGAGCCCCGAGCCAGGCCAATCAATACCACTTTCCTGTTTTAGAACTGGGTAATTATGAGGGGGAGAGATTGCCTGACCTTTCACCTGCGCTGCATTACTTTGCTGATATTAAGATAAATTGCCTGATTTTGGGTAAACATATGCTGCAATTCAAACTGTCAGCACTGGTTTGCTCAGGGATAATTTGTATTGATCTCCCAGCTTCTTCCCAATTTTGCTTACTGACCTCGTGGATAATTAGAGAAGGAGCCTTGGGTGAGCTCAAGTCGGGGATGAAGAAGAAATATGAAGAAGAATAAAGCAAATTTGTTTTATGTTAATATTTGTCAGTCCTCCCCCCACCCTCACATCTGTCAGCATCTGGAGAGCCGTAAATTAATGTACTTGGTTCCCGAGCAATTTATTCCCAGGAATTATTTAGCAGCATGCTTAGTCTCCAAACATGTGTCACTGGGTTAAATTAATTTAAACTCTGCCTTAAACACAACAAAAACAAACGTTATTTTCTACTGAAGGGGAAGAAAACAATACCTTTCTCAAAACGTATTGTAAGCTCCCAACTTTCTGCATGGAATTCCACATATCTGGATCTGAGAGGATGAGTTTTCTAAGAAATCCCCCCCAGAAGTAATTAGTGCCCATTATTTGCCCTGAATTCAAATTTTGCTACGATGGGTTGCTGCGTCTAAGAGATGAATGTATGTGTGAAATTATATCGTTTAAGATATGTCAGATTACAAGGCTGTTGTATCAAAAGTCATAAAACAAATCTCCCCTGTGAAATATCTCTTTATTAACCGTGCCATAAGATATTAACATTCCTCATTTAGTGGAGGGCCTTTTATCTGTTTCAAATACATTATTCGTCCTTTTAGAGATAAACTGTATTAATATCCATTTGAGTAGGCTACCGCGGCCTAATGCATAGTAATTTTTGTTGGAGAGCTTTTATTTTAGAATAAGAAAATTACACAGCAATAAAACCTGAATGAATCAGAAGCTAGAATAGCCGGGAATCACATTCCATGCCAAATGAGGCAAGCAGTCAGGCAGCCTGTGAAAGGCCAGATATCCGGCTATCATATGCAGGCCAGTATCCAGAGCGGGTCATACAAATAGAGCCTGACACGACCACATAGACTCAATGATTCCTGCACGCTGGAATAGCCTACAGCTCGGGAAGGATACATATTTAAATATATTTGAGTGTACTGGAGTTAATCTCGTTACTTTACATGCATTAAAGTCATAACAGAAGAAGCATTCTAAATATTTAAGTCATGCCCGTGTACTGGGGGATTAATCACACCGCAATTGATAAAATTTTAACGGTCTGTGATGTCAGCTTAAGTTGGGGTTGCTGCAGCTAATGTGGTAGCAGAAAATGGCATCAGGAGCTGAGCTGCAGCTGCGGCCAGAGCAGCTCCAACCGGCCTGCTGCAATTAGAGACGTACCAGCGGGCAGGAGGCACTGGGATTTTCTTTCTTGTGACATACGTGGTTGTAGTTTTCATTTTGATGGCTTAACCTTCTTTGTCAGTCAGCCCTGCCCTGAGTTCATGTTGATCTCTAATACCCCAAAATGTATGATTATTTTATTAGACCCAAATAGCAAGTCCATTAACTTATAAACGTCATTCAATTAAATTAAGCAAGGGGACACGTTCAGTACTTCTGGGTTGGTAACACAGAAAAAAAGAAAAATTCAGATTGCAAAACACACACACTTGGGGCCAGTGAGCATTTTCTACAAACAGCAACGGAACCATCCATCTGAAATCCAGTTCCTGCACGGAACATTTTATCAAGCAGCTACTACATGCCTGGGGCTTGGTCGTGGGTCCCCATCAGCTGTGGGAAATCTGCCCCGAAGGGCATCCTGTGAGCAGCAGCCGAGAGCAGAGGGAACTGCTGCAATGGACTCTGGCAGCCCAGGGCGTTCAGGTCCCCTCAAGGCCTGGAGGCTCCCTGCCTGCAAACAGGACTGGACTGTGGCAGGAAGGAGGGGCCAGGGTAAAAGAGCTTAATTGTGATGGCAACCTCCTGACCACCCCTGCCAGGGAGAGCTGGAGACCAGCCCAGCCAGCGAGCAGTGTGCGCCGCCTGTAAGTACTCCTAGAGTAATTGCTCTTCCAGCCACAGTTGTGTTTTTAAAATAGTGTCATTAAACACACAAGGGGAAAACTCGCAGGTAGGAAATGAGACGCTTTTAGCATCACCTCTCCATTGTTTAAGCCCAAGCCCAGCAAGCAGAGAGAGATACAAGAAGTTTTAGGTTTAGCACAAATTTTCTTCCTGCCTGAAAAACCTGACTACAACAATAAAAACAGGAAGACATTCATTTGCTTCATTCCAGCTGCTGGTTGCAGCTATTAAATGAGTTCCAGTTTCATTTCAATAATGATCATCTTCCTGTAACTTCCCAGTCATGCATTTGTCATAATGCAGTAATTTTCTAGCTACAAACAGATTCTCATAATGAGGCAGTTTTTCACATTAGCAACATAACTACATAATAAGAACATCTGCAGTTCCTTTTCCAAGGGACAAGAACGCGCCTCAATTAAGGCAATGGGGATTGTTAAATAAGATATAGTATATTTTACTAACAGGAAGACCCAGACCCTACCCCAACAGACTGCAAGCCGTCAGTGTGCCTGAATGAACACAGGTTGTAATGTGTAAAAATTAAATAAAGTAAAATTAAATTGCTCAATACAAAGACATTCCTCTAGAGGGTGTTAGTGATTTCAGTGACAAAGTGCTATTTGCTGACAAGTAGTTTACACATTAACCAGCTGAATCCAAGGGGGAAAAATGCCAATAGCAATTATATCACCTTGAGGTTATTAAATGTCCCACTGATAAGTAACTAGGTGAACTTGACCAGGTGATAAAGACTGCTGTGAGCAAATGATTGTGCGGTGAAGAATGTTTTTCTGTCCTGCTGTTTCTCCAGATAGCTTTTCTTTCAAAAATGACTGTATAAAAAGTTGCATTAAAAATGTGTGGCCACGGAAGACAAAATTGATATTTAGCTCCCCCCTGAATACCTTGCCCCCACCAGAGCACCTTCATCATTCCACCTCAAAAACATTACACAAAGTCTGCAAATGCCTGTTTTTTCTTCCTTTTTTAGGCTTTAAAATGATGCTAAGTTCTTCACTTTATCATCAACTGTCTCCTCCAAGTGCATTTCATCTATAAGAAATTCAGATGCTCGGGAAATTAAAATTTCAAAGATCTGCTGCAAAAAAAATCAATGGGGCGAGATCAATGCTCATAGAAATTTCATGAACTTTGAACTGATCCAGGCATGATGATGAGAGGTAGCTGGAGTTTCAGGCGGCTGACGGCTCCTCACGTGGATGAAAAGCGGCCAGGGAAGCTGAGAGGAGGGCTACGTTTTAGATGGGTTTTTGCTTTCATATTTTGTCTGACAAAAAAATTAATTTTTAGTCTATTTCAGTAACAAGCAAAAATAGAAAAAAAAAACTGCCTTCCTGATACGACGTGTAATACCCCCGCTTCTTAAGAGCACCTAATGCTTTGCACATTAACGCGGCCATGGAATGAAATCGGTTCCCTCTGCAGCCGATTGCAGGTGCAAATTAATATTGTAAAATGAAGATCAATACATGGACAGGGCCAGATCAATAGTGGCTAAATTATTGCTGCATTTTCCTCCTCATTCAAGATGAGTTGTGTTTTCCTCTCAAAGTCAATACTTTGCAGCTTTTCTCATTAATTTCTCAATAAATTTGGCAATGAATTTCAATCACAGCACTCGGCAGGGTGAGCCCGGCATTGTGGTGTGCACGGGAAGCACAAAGGCCTTGCAGCCTCCGCGTTGTTCACCAGGGGCGCTGCCCGCGGGGGCTGGCCTGGCTCCCTGGCCTGGCCAAGGGACGGGCAGGAAGATGTCAGGTCACCCTCCTCCTACACCCAGAGGCAAACCTTGCGATTGCCCTCACAAAAATGACAGTGGCTTTTCTAGCATCCTGGCCGCTCCCACCCATGGGGCCCCCCGATGCCAGCGGGGGATGGCTCAGACCTGCCCAGGGTCACCCTGGGTTTCACACCAGTGACTCCAGGATCCCCCCAACCCACTCACTGCAGGGTATTTCTGTCGCAAAGTCTCTTAAGGTTGAGAAAAACACTTGACTTCTAATTGGAATTGGAGCCACCTCCTTCGTATCGGGAATATTGTTCTGGAATTCACACAGACAGCCCAACCGGGCCTCGTGCACAGGGACCAGCTTCCATTCACCACTACCTGGCAGCGGATGGCGGCATTGTGATGTGACACGAGGCACAGAAAAGGGGACAGCTCATCTTCCTTGTACCAAAATAATACCCTTGCTGACAACTATTGGATTGCATTCAAACAATTCTGTTTACATACCTCAAAGAATATGTTGGATGATGGCTTTTATAGTCGTTGGAAACTACATCTACCCAGCCCAGCCCTGCAGCTCGGAAAACTAAGGCACGTGGCCTCCTCACTTCTCCGTGGCTTTCGCCTCTGGGGACGGGCCTGAGGGAGACAGGCACTTCCCAAGGCGGAGGCTCTGAGGTCGGGAAGTGGGTCCCAGCCATCCTACAACCCTCAAGCTCCCCAAGACGGTTGTTCTGACGTTTTCAACCAAGTGGAGAAATGCCTGGAAACAAAAGGAAGAGACACCAGCCAGTAAAAGCCACCCTCAGCACAATAAAAAGATGTGTGCGATGGAATACTATATCCTTTTCCTTAAGAAAAGCAACATCAAGTGTCCCTCTGCTGCCACGCCTCCCAGAGATGTTTTGCAGGGAGGAGAGAGATCTTAAGAACCAAGCGGGAAATCTAATGCTCTGTGGAGAACCCTCTGAGCAATGGATTTGCACACTTTAAACCAGCGGAAAATCTGCACACAGAGGTAAACAGAAAAAGGAGCTTGCAAAGTCCAAGCCCCTCCCAAGGTCAGGTGTGTCCCTGCCAGGGTTGAGGACAGAGGCAGCCCCGTTCTGTGCTCTGGGGTGGGCCACACTCCCATGGGGATGGTTGTTCCCAGCCACCCCATGTGCTTGTTCAGGCCTCTGCCCTCCCCATAGGAGGAAGGCCACCCAACAGGTCACCCTCTGCCATGTGCCTGCCCTACTCAGTGTGATGCCCACGGTAGGTGTTCAAGGTAATGAGTAATGCAGGCCTCTTGAAGACATCCGGCCAACACAGAAGGTATCACATTTTCTATTTTGAAAAGCCAAAGTGGGCTGGGTGTGGTGGCTCAAGCCTGTAATCCCAGCACTTTGGGAGGCCGAGACGGGTGGATCATGAGGTCAGGAGATCGAGACCATCCTGGCTAACACGGTGAAACCCCGTCTCTACTAAAAAATACAAAAAACTAGCCGGGCGAGGTGGCGGGCGCCTGTAGTCCCAGCTACTCGGGAGGCGGAGCTTGCAGTGAGCTGAGATCCGGCCACTGCACTCCAGCCTGGGCGACAGAGCGAGACTCCGTCTCAAAAAAAAAAAAAAAAGAAAAGCCAAAGTGAACATCACATTTCTCGTATGTTCACAAAAACATGTATTCACAAATGTTCCTGGCAGTGTTTTCCATAATATCCAAATGTTTGTCAATGAAAGAATGGATAAACAAAATGTGGTATATCCATACAACAGAATAGTACTCAGCCATGTACAGGAGTGAAACCTTGATACCCGTTACCACAGGGATGAGCCTGGAAAACATGCAAAGTGAAACAAGCCAGACACAAAGAACTAGATATATAACGTGTGTCCCCATTTATAGGAAATATCTGGAACAGGCAGATCCATAGGGAAGGGAGGTAGATTCATGGTTGCCAGGAGCTAGGGGAGGCCAGGAAAGGAAAACCCAAGGCATGGGCCACCCTCCACACTCGCACTTCTCTATGGCTCTCACTTCTGGGGACCGGGACAGATCCAGAGACAGACGTTCCCCAAGGGAGGGAGGAATGGGGCAACAGCTAGTGGACACGGGGTCCCGTTAGTGTGACGAAAACGTTTTTGAATTAGACTGATGGTTGCCAAACTTTGTGAATGTACGAAAAGCCACTTAATTGTATACTTTGGGTGAATTCTATGATATGTGAATTATATGTGAACAAAAAACAGTGTTTTTAGTGAACGTAACGTTCCTCATCTGAATTATATGTGCCAGCTCTGTCTACACTAAGGAAACATCTTCCAGGGCCGGAGTGCTGTTTAGAATAAAGGTGTGTCCAGTACCTGTGTAAAAGCACAGGGCCCGCACGGGGTGAACAAGACAGAGCCCAGCTGTGGGGGAAGGGCCTGGTGTGGGGAATCTATTCCCATTCAGGGAGTGTAACTCAATTTCCCAACATTATTACCCTTTTCAATCTCCATGGAGGCATTTTTAACTCCTGGTTTTTTAGGCTACATAAAGAAGAAAAGGAATGTTCTAAGGCAGAGAGGCTTTAAAGACATCACCAAGATTAATGTAAACACTGGAATTCCCAAAAGCATTCTAGAACACAGCATGCTAGATTACGTGTCTCCTGTAAAATGTCCTATTTCCACATGGGGTTCCCAAATGCCAAGGTATACTGGGACCAGAAGGCCATCGTGTCCTCATCTGACCTCCTTCTTGCCACAGCAGCCCCCAACCCAGCCCTGGCCTGCCTCACTCACAGCCCCATGCCCAGCTGGCGCTCCTTGGCCTGGAAATCCTCAACCCCTACTGCTCAACCTCCAGGGGTACAGCCTCCACGGCCCCCTCCCCACCACCTCCCCAAGGCGCCCTTCCTCTCAAATCCACCAGTGCCTCGTCTGCTTCTCTTGTCATCAGATGGAGCGCCTTCTTCATTCTGACTATTTTATTAACTTTTCCATGTCCTGCTTCATTCCCACAAGACCTCGAGTCAGTGTGATGGCAAATGTGGCTTCTGCACCAGGCACGTGCCAATGGCCATCCAGATACCAGGCCCCAGGCTGCCAGGATGGAGACCATCACTTCCCTTGGCAAGGGACCCACTGCCGAATGGGCAGGTATGTCACCCCACCTGATACCCTAACCATGAGCACCTATAAGAACCGACAGCTTCCCCATCTCTCAGTATCACCTGCTGTGTCCAGGTGGGTGAACACTGGGAGCCGGGGCAGATTCCAAACCATGTTGACAGTAAGTTTCCACAGCATGGCATACCTTTATGTAAGATACCGTGTTCACACCATGCTCGTCCAATAGATCATTCCCGCCAGTTGGCATTTTGCAAGTATGCAGGAAAGGAGAATCACTGATGCTGGTGGAATCTGGGGTGGTGAGGAAGGGGAGCAGTCCCCTGGCGAACACGGGGCTCGGGCATGTGGCAGGTGTTCACTATCATGGTGCCACAGCAAAGCCAGGGCATGGTCTGGATCTCAGTCCTTGGGGTTGTACATACCAAATGCCAGCTTCCCTGGGCAAGGGGCATGTGAAGCTGCAGCCCAATACCCTGTGTGGTGTCTGCCAGTGGCACGTTTCTCTCCCTTACAGGGTATTAAGACTCAGTGGACTTCTGAAACAATCACCACCCTAGCCTATGGCCTGTTTGGTCTTTAGTTTGGGACAGGCCACGGCCTGATGCCAAGCATGTGGTAAAGCAATCTCGATGCCACCCGTCCTGAAGTCTCTTCCATTGTAAGAGCCCTGGAGGAGCCGCCGCCCTCAGCTTGGTGCCTGTTTGGAAGCTCAGTGCCCGCAGGCCTAAAGCCTGCATGGGATGTTTCTGCAGTGTGAGCATGTTCCTTAGGAAAAACACCAAGTGGGTCTTCCGAACCAGGGCTAGAAGGGATGGTCATCAACAAGCATCTGACTGACCCCAGCCTGGGTGCCCGGGGCTGAGACAAGAAGGGCCAGCGGGGAGATTCCCAGCCAGGGGCCTCCTCTAGAGAAGACAAGGAGGTAAAAAGATGGATAAAAACCTGGCAGAATCCACCCTCCCCAATCCGACCCCCTGGATTTCCTGACTTTAGGCTTTCTCAGATGCCTGAAGCACGGGTCTAGGCCTCAGAGGCTCCAGGGCTCACTGTGCCAGGCTGTAAGCTTTCTATCTGGGAAGACGTAGAAAGGGCTATCTCAAGAGTGCAGGGAGAAGGTGGCATCCAGAAAGGAGAGGAAGAAAAGAATGACCCCAGCCACGCAGCACCTCTAAGAAACTTCCCTCCAAAGATGATTTGCACCAATGCTGACCAAAATCTGCCATGGCCTCCTATCTCAAAGGGAGCTTCTCTATTTGAAATTTCGCATGCTCCATAATGACCCTTTGAGAGTGTGTGCCCCTACGCATACACTCAGGTTCCTTGTGAAGTCAAGTCACTCCATGTGCTCATGAAAAGCATTTGAAAACTTCTATTTTGCCTTTTAGTGTAGCAAACAGTCCACATCGCTGACGGACAGCCTTCTATTTGTTGTTGTGGCTTTATTTTAAAACCACTCTAAAAGACGAAAGTTACGTTTTACTCATTTTGCTGTTTTTTTTCTTTTTGGAGATGGGGTTTCACTCTATCTTGCCCAGGTTGGAGTGCGGTGGCACAATCTCGGCTCACTGCAGCCTCTGCCTCCCAGGTTCAAGAGCTTCTCCTGTCTCAGCCTCCCGAGTAGTTGGGACTACAGGCATGCACCACCACACCTGGCTAATTTCTTTGTATTTTTAGTGGAGACGGGGTTTTACCATGTTGGCCAGGCTGGTCCTGAACTACTGACCTCAGGTGATCCACCTGCCTCAGCCTCCCAAAGTGCTGGGATTACAGGCGTGAGCCACCATGCCCAGCCTCATTTTGCATTTTCTACAACAAATTAAAAAGGCCCAAGTGACTGAAATGATAGTTTTGGAAAAGCACCTTTTTCTCAAGCCAGGCTTCTGTAATCCAAGCCTCAGCCTAGAGCCACTGTGCACAGACAGGTCTCAGGACCCTCCAAAAACAGCCTCACGTGAAACTACGAGCAGCCAGGTCCTAGCACTGTCACTGACTCAGCTGGCCGGGCACACGCCAGAGCGACACATACTCTATCGATTCCAGCCATGGGCTGCTAGCATTGGGCCCGATGTCCAGCCATGGCGATTTGGTGGGACGGAGCTTGAGGCACTGGTAACTTATAAGCCAGAAAGAGAAACGTTTAGAGGCAGCATTTAGTTCTTGTTCCTATTCTTCTGGGACAACAGAGTGATCAATTTCATCTCCTCTTTGGTGCTGAAAGAACCGCACACTTCTGTTTCAGGTCCTCTACCAACACGTTTGTGCTGACGTCTCCCTTGGTCTTCAGAGTTTAACCTGTGGGAGTTGTGGCCGGAGGGATCTGTGGTATTTAATTTTACATCATATTATCCCCGCTTTATTCTGCACTTCAGGTGATCACACTTATTTTGTTCTAAATGGTCTGTTGCCCTCTTCTCCCACAGTCCCGAACCATCTCCTGGACCCACTCCAAGCTGTTTTCAGAAGCACGTCCTCAATCAGAAACTCAAAAGTCTGGAGCATGACCCGCTCTACCCCCTACTCTCCTCCCTGCAGCCCCAAGAAGGGCCACCGCAAGGTGGGTGAGGAGCGGGACCAGAGGACCCACCTACTCAGGGGGCTTAACAGGAGGAGGGCCGGGCCCGCCTCTGCTGTCCTCAACCCGACAATTGCCAAGTGAAACCCGGATGACCCTTTTGTCCTTTGGGGAAGATGAATGGCCACCTCCTCTCTGCTACATTTTGTCAGGTTTGGTGCTGAAGAGTCAATACCTTCACCTTGACATGGAAACTTTGTGATTTATCAGCTCGTTTCTCCTCCTGGGTTAGCGTGGCCCCGAGGAGAGCAGCCAATCGGGGTGCAGGGTGCAGACTTGGTCACAGCCACTTGGAAACCGACCAAAGCCCCCTCGGATGACAGACAAATGTGTCTTGTTAGCAACAGCCCAAAAGCGCTTGACTTGTACTAATAACAAAAAGGCCATGCTGGTCACCGTGGGTCTAAAGACGAAGCACCCTGTCACCAGCCTGGTTGGGAAATTAGCAAATAATGTTCTTTTCCTTGATAAATGGGTGACAGCTCCCTCTCACCAATCATTTTTAACATTTTGATGCATGCCTATGATCCCACTGGAGGAGCAGAAAAGTTTACTGGCCCTCAATTTTCAGATGATGAATGGAACTCTCTAAATGTGCGATTTCTGTATGAGGTATAGTTCATTTTAAGCAATTCTAGTAAATGGGTGTCACTGATTAGGACAAATAGTCTACTTGTGCAATATCACAAACGGTGTGTCTCATTCTCCTGGCCTCCTTCGAGACGGGAAAGAGAGGGGACAGCAGTGACCCTGGAAGCCGTCCTGGCCCCACTCTTCAAAGGGCCGTGTTATTGAATCTCACCCCAGCACCCACTTAGCATGCTGGCAGTTTAATTGATCATGGTTTGGGTTGATGCTACGATATAGCAGTGGGGAGGACAGCGGTGGGAGCCTGCCCTCCTTCCCTTCCTTTGTGGCTCTGCCTAAGGGGCCCTGAGGACCCTTGAAATGACCCCAGTGATGGCAGTCAGCCTCACTCCCAGGGGAAGGGGCTGAGGCACGGATGCACACCACCCCAGTTGATGTGGGAAAAAAAATCACTCTTTGCCATCCATATTTAAACAAAGGACAAAAGCTAAAGTGATGTCAGGAGAAGTTGTGTTGTTGGAATCACGCATTATCTTGTGATTATCCCAACTCTGGGCAGGTCCACAGTCAGCCTGAGCTGAAAACACAGACCCAAGCTATTCTCTGACAGAACCAACTTGACAGAAAAGCAAAGGTGCCTGGAGGGTGTCTCTTCTCGGGGGGCTCACTGGGGGTGATGGGGGGACACAGACATCCTTGGACACCATTGACTGGTGGGTTTGAAGCAGGACAGCCAGTGTGGCTGCAGGAGGGCCTGCTACAGAGAGGAACGAACAGTCAGTCACAGAGATGATGAGAGTCACCCACAGAATTGAGCCAAAGAGTCCCCAGACTCCAGGACCCATAAGGAAAGCATGTGGTTTACATGGAAGGAAGGCGTTAGCATTTAGTTGAGCATAGTAAAAATAGTATGATTTGTGGGCGGCAATTAAGCATCATTTGCTCTGTGCATCCAAGTAATTTGTTTGAGGAGCACCGGCCTGGGAGACAGCAAGCTGGGGCTGGCGTGGTCGAAGGGCACAATGGACTCCGTGGTGCTAACAGGACTGCCTCTCAACGCACACACAAGATCTTTAACACACTTAAGAACCATGAGTGCTTTCACGAGGGGAATGAAGTGGGGCTAAGTTGTGGACACCCGCCAGGAGACGGGGGAAATCCTCACCCAGGGCCAGGACAGCCCTGGAGGACACAGCGTCGCCCCTTGACGCACTGCCAGTTTTAAGGTACATATGACTTTAAAAAAAAAGAAGAAAAGTAAACCATAAATACTGTATCAGAAAGAAAAGAAACTGTTAGCAATTACTGGTTGAGTAACGATTTCATAAGCCTGAAGCTGAATGAATGTCCTTGTGCAGAAAATAATCACTTTTATGTTCCCATCTAGTAACTGCATCCCGGGGCTGGGAGCAGTCCAGGTATTCCGCCGTCAAGAGCTCCCTGTGTCCACTTTGGATGTGGTTGCTATCGACTGCCAATATCTTGTTTAGTAACTGGGTTCAGTCTGTCGCAGACAACATGTTGGCTCCCAGTAATTTGTGATAATTTCTTTAATTGAGCAAAAGAAATCTCTAAAGTGAGGGTGGGTCAATCAACCATCCGGGTGCAAGAAACCAAGAGTAAGAAACACAGACCCAGCCACCTCCCCAGTGTCCCGTGAATGATGCTGGAAGTCAAGCCACCACTCCCAGCTGGCCTCAGTGCTTTTGTTTAATAGGAAACCATTCTGCCAAATGGACATTGTTGGAAAACAGTAACACACGCAGTTGCGCCACGATGCTTCACACTTGAAAACGTGTCTAGGAAAGTAGTTTCCTCAGTAACATAATTTCAATTAGATGCATACAAATTCCAATCTGTCTTAATCAGATAACACTGTAATGCTTATATTCTAATTAAAAAATAATTTCTTTTATTACTCTTAACCATTTGATGTGTTTCTATGGGTGGAATTATAAATGCAAAACTGCTCAATTTGTGTATACTGCGAGTTTCTCAGGTAGGACATTCTGGGACTATTTTAATTATTATTAAACAAGCAAATGGTACACTATTAGACAAATATTAAAACAAGCACTGCACTCAGTTATTAATTTGCACTATTCACTTTTAAATGCAGCAAATATCTCATTAATTTAATTTTAGGTGCCCACCAGTTTATATTGCATTTTACAGTCTAGAAGGCAATTTACTATTAACTGGCAATTACATACAGAGTGATTGTTAATTCTGCTCCTAAGTGCTAGCCGCTTGAAAATTGTTCTCTCTCTCTAATTTTTGACCTTCTTACAACAGGGTGAGGCACATGGGAATACAAAGAACCAGTATGGAGGCGCTGGACATGTCATTTGTGACTCATTCTTTTAATTCACCGTGCTAATCAACTGAACTGCCACAGCCTCCCAAGGTAATTGTGTCTTTATAGGAGTTGAAAGCAGCAGGCAAAAGGGCCTGGATGGATGGGGCCTGGCCTGCCTTCCCCTTCCCACTCGGGGTTGACTAATAGGGTCTGGTTCAGAAAAATCTGGTGTTTCTCAGATCACTGTAAACAGATCATTGAGGCCTTTTGCAAAGTCCCTCCCAGCCTCTGGCGGGCAGCCCCTCCTCTGAGCACAGGTTCATTAGTCCTCCGCCTGGCGGCCCCAGCCGGCCTCACGCGGGGAAGGTTAAATGTGAGGGTGTCCCGGCAGCCTCCGGGCCTGGGGGACACTGATGGGAACCAGACGCTCAGGGGACGGTGCCTATGTCGTGACATGCAAAGGGGCTGGCTCAGTTTTCAGCGGGGGAGTGCAATTCCCGGTGATTACCTCATTGTCCCCATCAATTTCGGGGCAATGCAAATCAGACAGAAGCTTCCAGGTCAGACAGGTCATGACCCCACCTTTCCTCTGCTCCCCAGCCTGTAGAGCCTGTATCCCTTACATCACCTTTGAAATGGATATTCCTCTTAATGACTGGGGTGTAGGGGAGCCAATAGGTTAACCTCCAGCCAAGAAAGGCTGGGCTGTGGCAGAGCGTCACCAAACACCCACTCACGGGAGCATGTCTCGATGGAGGAAATCCCTGAAGCTTCGGGCAGCCAGGACCCTGAGCTTGTGCCCGAGAAGCCCAGTCAGCCCCAGAGGGGGCACAATATGGGCTGTAGATATAGAAGGTAGGCACTTGGACAGGCTGGGTCAGGGCTGGAACTAAGGTGTCCACTCGTCCTTTAGTAGGAGGATATGAGACCTGGAGAGGATATCCCTGGCCGAGGAAGGCATCTTACCTGGCTGGAGGGCAACAGGAACAGGCTGCAGACAGCAGAGAGCTGCCCCCTCCCCGCACCAGCCCCAGAGCAGCAAGAGCTGGGCCCTGCCATGCTGGGAATTGAGGGAATGCTGACATTGCAGGCTCTGCCACACCATGTGATACCTGCCAGCCAGTGATAGGCAGCTCCTCCCACCCTACACATCCGCGTCTGTCTACGAATGCACAGCCCAAGGCCTTTCTCTACAGCACTGGGGACAGAATCCCCAGGAGACAGTAGGCAAAGTACAAAGAAAGGACTGGACCTTTCCGTGATCTTCTTTCTAACAGTAGCTGTGCAGACTTCCCCACCAAAAAGCCCACGTATGCAAAGATCTGAACTCATGAAAGGATCCGCTGAAGGCATCCACTAAAGCGTTCATCCAGGATGGGCTGACAGTCCAGTGTGAGAACAGGGGGCTTATTCATTCACTTTTGTGCGGAGGCAGTCAGTCTTGCCACATGCAAACACACATCACTTTCGTGTCACAAACCAGGACCCCGCAGCAGACACAGGCACCTACACGGGAGCCCACCCCTGGCATGTGCCCGCTGAAGCTCAGGTGCTGCTCCA
The DNA here is from genome assembly GCF_009764315.1 of Trachypithecus francoisi. Taxonomy (NCBI): domain Eukaryota; kingdom Metazoa; phylum Chordata; class Mammalia; order Primates; family Cercopithecidae; genus Trachypithecus; species Trachypithecus francoisi. Next base: position 1,608,414 of record NW_022681442.1, on the reverse strand, counting down.
TGGCTCACAAGCAATAATCAATACCCGCTTTCCTAAGGAGCTCAGGACTCGAGCAGGATCCCACAGAACCCAGCAGAAGTTCACCCTCAGTGACTTTCCACAGGAAGGACCATTTATACCATGTGTTAGACACTATAGGTAAGTCATCCCTGATCCTTACCCAAACTTTGCCAGGTAGAGCAGAGGAGAAATTGAGACCACAGGAGTAAGGATATGCCCAGGTCCCAGTCTGTCTGCAAACACCAGGTCTCTGCACAGGGCCTGCAACCTCTACAGCCAGATGAGCCAAGGGACTCAGGGGCATGTGGTACACATACCAACAGTTTGCATGAGGAAGCATGTGGAAATGTGCACTGTGTGGCTTCAGCGCACACATGAAAACAGCCCTACGGCAAGGTGCCAGAAAGGACCCCCCGGCCCATGGTGGGATTCTGATGTCTCGCCTCTCCCAGGTACCTGGGGCCTACAGACGCTGCATTTCATTGCACAGCAAAAGTTCTTATTTGTTGAAGTGTATATAAGTGTTTAAAAGGTGCCCCAATTTTTAGAACCCCATTGTGACATGTCTTTATTTTTTAAAACACTGGGATTCCAAAACCTAGAGAAGCGGCCGTCTCTCCATCTCAGAGTCTTACATGCAGGCCAAGAGGTGTCCGGACATCAGCTCTTTGCTAGGCCCACCTCCCCTATGGTCTTCTGGCAGCTCCTGGGCGCCTGGTCCTGTGTGTGCTGGTCCCACAGAAGGTGGCCTCTAGTGTGGGGCAAGCACTGCCTCTCCCGCCCTAACCCCATGGAGAGTGCTGAGCTGTCGACTGGACGCCTCTGGGACAGCAGCCCTGGCCCGCCACCAAGACCCATCCAGGCACACCCTGGGGTGACGCTGGGCCTGATGTACAGTGGGCAGCGGCAGGATGTATATCTTGCCTTTCTTGCTCACTCAGTCCTTCCTAAGAAGGGAAGAGGCTGAGGGATGTCTATTGCCTCTTTAAACCTTCTGAAAGCAGAGGGGGCTTAGCATCCTCCATGTCACCCACTCTCCGGACAGAGGAGAGGACTGTCCCCCAGTGGGCATCTTTCAGGTGGTGATGGCAGGAGTTGAAGCCCCATCCCCTAGTCCAGGTTCCTGCTGCGGCCCTCACGGCCACCCCAGGACACCAGGCCACAGTCACCCAGCCACTGCACAAGCAGGTCAAGGCCACAGATAGTAAGTATTCATCTCGTTCACTGTCATCAGGTTCCAGCAGGCACTGTCCATCATTAAAAACATCTCTCAAATATCACAGCCTTTGGAGTTGGCTAAGATTAGAAATCAAAATGCAAACATGCCTTAAGTTAAAGTGAGTTGTTTGTTTTGAGACAGGGTCTTGCTCTGTCACCCAGGCTGGAGTCCAGTGGCGCAATCAAGATTCACTGCAGCCTTGACCTCCCGGGTTCAGGTGATCCTCCCACCTCACCATCCTGAGTAGCTAGGACCACAGGCATACACCACCATGCCCCACTGATTTTTAAATTTTTGTAGAGACAGGGTTTTGCCGTGTTGCCCAGGCTGGTCTTGAACTCCTGGACTCAAGTGATTCTCCTGCCTCTCAAAGTGCTGGGATCACAGCTGTGAGCCAACATGCCCAGCCAACTGGAAGTTTATTTATGGCATTTCTCAATAGCAATCCTGAACAAGTGGTGCTAATTCAGCCCTTGCATGGACAAAGCATTGCATAGAACAACTGTAAGACATCAAGCATGTGTAACTGCATAGGCCACACTTCCTGCTGCCAGGAGTCTGTCCCGCACCCTCAGAGAATACAGATCTCCTTTAGGAAGCAGTGTCATGTAGGGTTCGAGACCCTAGGCTGGAGCAAGAAAGACCAGGCTTACATACGCCTTGCATTTACTGGGGGTGTGGCCTGTGCACTGACTTCATCACCTTCCTGAGCCTCAGCGTGTGCAGCAGAACAGCAGTGACACCACGGGGCAGAGGCATGGAGACCAGTGGACACGCGGCCCCTAGCCCCATGTGGAGCCAGGCACATGGACAGCTGCCCCAGTGGTAGCTGGGTGACTGTTGTTCCTAATGACGCCCCCCGCCACTTTGTTTACAGGTGAGGAGCCTCACAAACAGAGAGAGGTACCGAAGCTCACACAGCCACGGGGACTGTCCCATCCATGACGTCATATGCCATCTCAAAGATGTGGAAACCACACACCCAGCTAAGCCCAACCCACAGGCCAAGGGAGCTTCGCCCGTCTTCTCACAGACCCCTGCCCTCTCTGTACAGTCCTCCCGTGCCCTCACGAGCACCTCCTGGTGGGGAGGAGGCCTCTACCGCTTTCCCACAGAAGCTGGAGCTATGAACTCACCGGTGTAGACAAAGCGCCCAGGAGCACCTTTGCAGAACTGCTTGGATTTGTAGGAGAGGGTCACTTCGACGACGCCAGGAATGTGCCTCGGCGGGGTCTGGACTCGGATGGCATGGGGAGTTATCAGCTACAAAAACCACACAGTGAACAGGCGCTCAGCGGCGCTGGCCGTGAGAGGCGGACACTTGCCAGTTGGATATAATTACCAAAATGAGCACAAATTGGACCATCGTCTTGGAATGCCCCCTCCTAGCTGTCACCCAGAGTCTCGGGACCTACAGTGTTTTTTAAGAAAAATAGCTGCAAATGATCCCAGGTTTTAGTTTGCAGGAAAGGCCACAGGGCATCATTCATATGAAAATTGCCACCATATGTCTCCTTAAACCTGCTTCTAGTAATTCTAGCACTAATTGTTCCAGTGGACGGGGGACCTCGGTGGCAGGTTTTAAACCCCAGGGCTGCAGGGCAGGGGGGTGTTCCGTACCCACCCACGGGAGAGGCTCCTGCCACAGGCGAATAGTGCAGTGCGTTAAAAGGGGATTTTGCCATAGGGCACCTCGTGTCAATACACTATCGACAGCTTGTCAAATCCACTCATGAAGACAGCAACAGCGCGAAGCTGACCGAGTCCGCGGGCTTACCTCGCTCCACACCAACATAGTTCCGAACACAACTTGCAGCCCGTCAAAGAAGTTGTCGCCAATTATGATGACGGTGGCACCCCCCGTGGTCCAGCCTTCACTGGGACTGATGGCCTTGATGCACGGAGTGGCTGCTCACACAAGACAGAGAAGGCAGACCTTAGAGCCGCATCCTCCTCCGACGCTGGGCCACTTGGCCACCACGTCCTGCCAGCCACCACGGGAGGAGAGGCGCGCCGTTCCTCCAGGCGGCACGCACAGGGCAACCTTAGATCGGCATGTTGATGTGTTTAAAGCAAACTGTTAAATGTTTTATAAGGGAAAGGCCGAGTTGCGGAATACTAGCGAGCAAGAAAAAAATGGCTTGATATAGCAAATTATGTGTCAGGGCAAATATGACTATTACAAATGATTAAGC
>NW_022681442.1:1592500-1600000 GCF_009764315.1 Trachypithecus francoisi | reverse complement strand
TCGCAAGAAAAGCAGTAAGCAAAAGAACGCCTGGAGACATGAAGGCCGTGGCAGGTGAATGGGAAAGCCCTGCTGTTCAATAAAGGAGAAGAAAAAGCTTAGGAGGGCTATCTCCCCTTCCATCTCGGGGACACCCCCTCGCCCTGCCTTGGTGCAGGAGGTCTGACCAAGGGCAGGGGCCTGGTGAGAGGAACTCCACATGAATGAACATAAAGGATGGTGCAAAGAAAAAGAAGCATCGCAAATAAAAAAAGACATGTAACATGTGCCTACCATTTTCCAGATAAGAAGGGGCCGTACCTTCTGACGGGTCGAGGCGGCGGGCCCGCCTCCCGTGTTTGGAATTGTTGTGCACAAACATGTTGTCTGACACGGCCAGCACGTGGCCGTCCACGTTGACTGTTGTCGATACAACAACCTGCAAAGATGAAGTGGATTTGAAAATGGAATTGGCAAAGGAAAGCACAGCCCCCTGTTAGGCAAAATAAAAGCCATCTTAAATACTGCAGAGCACAAGGAAACTTCACGTGTTCCTGGACACTGTTGACTGATGTGTGTTCACAGCTTTTTTGGCTAATGGGGGTGGGTGGGTTGTTTTGTTTTGTTTTGACTCAAGATTGCTTCTCTTCAAAACCTGCTCCACTAATTACAGTTTAATCTCCTATTATGCTAACAAGTGAATTCAATTCAGAGAAATATTCTTCTAGCCATTAGCTTCAGAAACACCCCTCTAGCCACTCATTTTAAAGCTGCTGTTTTGATTGATCTGTTCACATATTGATTAGATAGTTTATCTAATTAAAATGAGTTCACTTGAGACCGGCCTCCCTTGAAGAGCTGGGAGGATTCAGAGTTGCCCCAAAAAGGCTTCATAAATCAGGAACATTCCTACTGCCCACATTTTATCAGGAAATGATCCCTGGGTCAATTTTACAATTACATTTAATGTCTGGTAATGAACTTTTTTGCATCTGAAAAGACCGAGTTGAATATGAATAGTGGCGGTGTTTTCAATCCTGGAAAGGTATCCTTTCTCAAGTTCATTGCAAAGGCTGGCAAGGACCCTGGGATACCAAGGGAATGTCCTCTCTGTTTCGGTGAGAGGCTTCCATTCTTAGGTCCAGGCACAAAGGATGTCTAGGGAAGAGATGACACATCAGGCCCTCTTCAGCCCTCAGCTGCCTCGTGGTAGAGGGAGAAACGAAAAGGGCCAGGCAGGGATGGCCTTGCAGACTCCATAGACCTGCCCAGGTGAGTTTGCCACAAACATCCAGAAACGGCACCCGTGAATGGACCCAGGAACCGGGAAATGACAACCTGGCCCTGAGTTTTCTCTAACAGAAGGGGTGCATTCATCCCGGCCTAGCTGGAGCTGCAAAGATCTGAGGCCAGGTTTTATCTGGGTGTTGCAGAAGCACTCCTGGGGCTTGAGCCCAGCTCTGACCTGAAGGAGGTGTGGCTCTCTGCTACAGTTTGGGCACACTCAGCCATGTCTTTGGGTCAGCACCACCCGAGGGAACCACAGCCCAACAGAGAATTGTGCGGCAGGTGCAGGTGAGTGGGGAACCTGAAGGGGCTCCTAGTCAGGGTTCACCTTCCCTGCAAGGCCCAGACAAAACACACCATGCAAAATGAGCTTAAAAGCCAAGGCCACCGCAGGCCTTAGTGAATCATGCCATCTCAGTTTGGGTCAGCACATATAAGGAATCCCCTGCACCAACATAATTGGGAAAACCATGGGGAGGGGCGCACAGGGGGTATACAGGCGATCTCTGTACTTCCTGCGAAATTGTTTTGTAAGCCTAAACTTCTCTAAGAAAAATAAAGCCCATTAATAAAATAATTAAACTAGTTACCTAATACAAAATGAATACAATTCATTGTATTCAATGAGTCATTGAATATAAAATAATTAAAAGCAAACATACAAATAAGTAGTATTTTAAGGGGCTTAATAAACCAAAGCTATACGTTTATATACGAATACATGTGCGAGTGATTTTTTTTTTTTTTTGAGACGGATTCTCGCTCTGTTGCCCAGGCTGGAGTGCAGTGGCACAATCTTGGCTCACCCTAACCTCTGCCTCCCAGGTTTAAGCGATTCTCCTTCCTCAGCCTCCCAAGTAGCTGGAATTATAAGCGCTGCCACTGCACCCGGCTAATTTTTTTGTATTTTTAGTAGAGACCGGGTTTCATCCTGTTGGCCAGGCTGGTCTCGAACTCCTGACCTTGTGATCCACCCGCCTCAGCCTCCCAAAGTGCTGGGATTACAGGCGTGAGCCAACGCGCCCGGCTGGCTTTTTCGTTTTAAATCTCAGACTCTACAAGACGATGATGCAGCAGGGGCAGTACACACGGCATCCCACCCAAGCGCCCTCATCAGAGGCAGCTTCCCTGGCATTTCTTCCCCTTGGCCACTGCCAGGATTGTTGAAGTCACAACAGTGTCAAGCCACGCAGAACCTCAAAAGGTTGTAAGTGCTGCCCCAGCAACCCAGATCCAGCCTTGGGTATCTCAGCACCTTCCTTTTTTGACCACTGCCCCCTGACTTTGCCCTTTGCAGCCCTGGTGGGAGGTGGCTGTGCTGCCCCTTTAGTACCACTAGTGGGCCTGGCAGCCTCTGCCTGGAGAAGCCAAGGTCTGTTCCTGGTCACCCAGGTGCCCCCCTCGTGGTCTACCTCCCAGGCCCAGCCCAGGGCGTTGAAGACACTCTACAAATCCATTATCTGCATGTGATGCAAAGATGCATAACTAACACTGAGGTGCAGACTTAACCCTTTTTACATTCCTAAACATGATAGGTTAAAGAAACACAAAAAAGTAAAAACAAATTTAAAAAGTTTTTAAAGACACAGGCTTTACTGTCACCTACATCTAGGTCAGTCACAAAAGGGAAAAGAGTGTAGTTCAGCAGAGACAGCAGGCAAGCTGTGCTCTGTGCCTCACCTGGGCTGGCCCTGCAGAGCACCTGCAGAAAGCTGCTGAGACTGTGAAAGCAGCTGAAACTATCGTGTAAGCCCTGCCGTCTTCCTAGGTCCAGTTACACCTTCTGAGAGGCATGGGGCTCAGCTAAAGAGACCAGAGGAAGTTCTAGTAACTACGGGGTCTGCAGTCAATCACGAGATCACCTGTGACTGACGCTATGTTCGGTCATCGGTGAGACAAAGGACCCAGTCCCTCAGCCCTGCGTGACCTCCATTCTGCTTAGAAGGATCAATATCACCAGTGCCCTGTGAAGCCTAGTGCGTGACCAATGAAAGCAGGCCCAACTGTGTGCAAGGAACACTGTTTCCAGCTGCAGACATGAAAGTGGGCAGGGCCAAAGAGCCCGCCTCCTCTGCCCAGCTGACCCGGCAGGCACAGAGACAGATGTCACGTGATCCACTACAGGACTGAGGCGTAAGTTAAATTTCTGAAAAACGCTTTGAGCTATTTGATGGGAAAATCGTGTAAATCCCAAACAGGGATCATTCTGCTCCTGGGTCATTCATCCAAGCTAGCGGTCATTTCCATTAGCCGCCAAATTCTTCTCTGGCTGGTTTTGTATCCCAGCCCACAATATTTTTACAGTTAAAATTAGCAAAATCATCCAATGTGTTTACCCTTAAGTAGCTTCCTAATCATTCACAAAAAGGCAAGAAAAACATGAATCTATCATAATGGTACATAAATCTATCATAATTCATCCCTGAACCCCCCAGCCACCCCCTCTGTATCTGTCTTTTAGATAAAATCTTCTGAGGCAAACCAGAGACAGGACTTAGCCTGGGTTTAGGAGCCGACTAGCAACTAGGCACGGAAGGTGGGCAGTAAGAACACAGTAAACCTCAGGGGAAGGAAGCTGAGGCCGGGAAGACACTCTAGCAGTTGCAGAGGTCTATACTAAGCAGGTGCAGATCCCTCTATGAGGACGGTCTCAGATCTGGAGTATTCCCAAAAGACTGCATTATAGTTCTCTTCCCACTGAAAATCAATCCATCAATCAATCCCAAAAGAAGCACTTCTGGGCCGGGCACGGTGGCTCACGCCTGTAATCCCAGCACTTTTGGAGGCCAAGGCAGGCGGAATACTTGAGGTCAGGAGCTCAAGACCAGCCTGGCCAACATATTGAAACCCCATTTCTACTAAAAATACTGGGTGTGGTAGTGCGTGCCTGTAATCCCAGCTACTCAGGAGGCTAAGGCAGGAATCCCTTGAATCTGGGAGGCGGAGGTTGTAGTGAGCCAAGATCGCACCACTGCACTCCAGCCTGGGCTACAGAGCAAGACTCTGTCTAAAAAAAAAAAAAAAAAAAAAAAAAAAAACCTTCCACATGGCCATGTTTTCAAAACTGATTTCACTCTGTTGTGCCCACATTGGACTTGATGAATCTGGCATACTGAATATACCAGATCATTCTTAAAGCATTTTATTTGCATATTTTTATCAAATGCACCAATTCTAGTTTGCTTCCAAGCCCTTAAAGAACTCAAGATTACTTCCTGAACAGTTGCAAAATCAGAGAATTCAAATTTCATATAAAAAATCAGGACCACGGTCCACGTGTCTTTGAGAAATGTATACCTGGAATCTCCGCATATCTCGAGGGTTGCCTGCATTCTTCAAACAGTTCTGATTGCACTTGAGGAAAAACTTTAGAAAGAATCTATAAAAAATACAAAAAGATGATATTTATTAGGGTTATCAGACAATAGACTCAAACTTTTTAAAAGACACTCTTGGCAGGGAGGAGTGGAGACTCAACCTCACAGCTTCCACACCTCCCTCTAGGGGGCGACATTGAGAAGAGGCTCTGAGAGAGGCGGGGAGGAGGCACCCAGAAATAGCCACACAGGAGAGCAGCAAGTTGCATTTGCCTTGACGCTAGGGATGTCCAAGCTTTATGATAATAGCTGTGACTTTCGCATTGGCATTTCTTGGCTCAATCTTTGCACAACTGCCCATTAACCACGGGGGAAACAGCCACCCCAGACAGCTCTACCATCTCCAACCACTAAAAAATGAAGGATGCCTGGTTAAATTTGAATTTTGGATAAGCAAAACATAATGTCCCAAAGCATACGCCTCAATAAAAAATTGCTGTTGACCTGAAATGGAAATTTCACTGGATATGCTATATCTCATCTGGGCAACCCTAATTCCAGAGGCTACCACTGCCTAAGCAAACATACTTCTAAATATGGGTTTTAAGAGTTACAGTAGCGCCTGTAATCCCAGCACTTTGGGAGGCTGAGGTGGGTGGCTGACTTGAGGTCAGGAGTTTGAGACCAGCCTGGCCAACATGGTGAAACCCTATCTCTACTAAAAATACAAAAATGAGCCAGGTGTGGTGGCACACAGCCATAATCCCAGCTACTCGGGAGGCTGAGGCAGGAGAATCGCTTGAACCCAGGAGGTTCAGTGAGCCGAGATCGCACCACTGCACTCCAGCCTGGGCAACAGCTGAGGCTCTGTCTCAAAAAAAGAAAAAAAAAAAGCGTTACAGTAAGTACAGCTCTTAAGAAGCAATTGGGGGGCTGGGGCAGGAGAATCACTTGAACCCAGGAGGCGGAGGTTGCAGTGAGCAGAGATCAAGATCACGCCACTGCACTCTAGCCTGGGCAACACAGCAAGACTCTGTCTCAAAAAAAAAAAAAATCTAAGAACTGATTGGGAGGCATATTGTTTTAACCAAGAATTCTTGACACGGTAATGAAACTATTGCTGAGGCAGAAAGCAAGGAGCAGCACTCTGCAGGGCTGGAGAGGTGAGGCTGAAGCAAGCATATTTCCATTTCCTGCCATGCCTTGCCCTTACGTTTCATGGCATGAAGATTCAGGGGTCCTGACAGTGTGTTGAGATGCTGTGACTAAAACGTCATCATGTTACCCTCCCCATTCCTGCATGCTCAGTGACACTGCAGGAGAGCTGGCTTCCAGTCTGGACTCGAAGAGCCTGGGAAACCGGGCTCTAACACCACCCACGGGAAAAGCGGGTTGGGGGGTCTCTCCCTGCGCACCCTCCGCCTCAACTTGAAAAGGCCACAACCAAGAGGTCCCAGAGCTTGGGTCTGTGCCGACATACCCACTCTCTGCAAGCGGCCAAGCATCCTGTCCAGCAAGGTCATCAACACAAACCTTTCTCTATTTTCTCCCGAACTATCGTCTGTCCTACTTGGTGATTATTAATTTTTGATGAAGTTTCACATAATTTTCTTACATCCAAACTTCCCTGCTGGCAATTAGAATATCAGAAAATGAAAAGACTCAACTGACCAAGACTCATCTCTCTAAGTGCACTCCCAGCATATCCTGGATGACTTCTTACTGTGGCAGAAGAAAATCCAATTGATGGGGGAAAGAATGGTGGCCACTTAAATTTTCTTGCATACCATGAGGCCTCACCATTTGAGGCTAGAATTTACATCTTTTATTAACTCACCTCACCTATACACTTAGCTCACAATGCCTCTTCACACCATCTGCCATCAGCATACAGTAAGTCACTTGATATTCCACCCACCAATTTTTCCTAACAACCACTGTGCAATTAAACTCCACACGTTCTGCAGCGAGGTAAATTAGGCGCACCTGCGGCCACACTGCATTTGAACTGCATCAGAAAGGGCCTAACAAGGTGAGGGTGCCACAAAGTTATCGTCCTGTCAGGCAATTAGGTTTTCACTTCGGGGACAGCAACACCGTGCAATTACACCACACATTACCACCTGGCTAATCTTCGGAGCAGGCGCCGGTCCGAGAAGCTGCTCATCTGCAAATGTACCTGCAAGGAGCCATCTCCAGGAGCTTTGTTTGTGATTTGAGAGATTTTCCCCCCTCCAGAGAAGGTTTCTTTAAATGTCTTGATGTCTTTTAGACAGTTCACCCTTTCATCTCCAAGAGAGCAGAGCGGGTTTTGATGATACCCGAACTAGCCCTCACTCAGCACTGTCATGAAGAGCTGTGTTTGGCATTCTTAGGCCTTAACTGTCATCCTCTGCAGAAATCAGCAGGACAAAGTTGAGTCCTGGACCCCAGAAACATACTAAGCATACCCAGGGTCAAGTCAAGCAGGTGCAGATACACACCTATGCACACATACACACATGTTGCCCACACATACACACACATGCCCACACATACATACACATGCCCACATGCCCACACATGCGTACACAAACACATGCACACATGCAGACACACACATGCACATGCAGAAACATGCACACACGCACACACACGCATTCTTGCTTGCTCACTCCCTCTCTCTATTTTGTATGTGGCAATGATGGTTTCTGCTTCTATCCAAACTGCCTAAAGAGCAGCGCAAGTACTTGAGAAAGAGCTGTCGTGCATAACCCTAGAGACCAGGATCCTTTTTGACCACACAGGTCCCAGTGACACAAATAAAGTAAGCTCTACAGTCAAGTGGCTCCATGCCAGGTTCCTGGGGCATCTATAGGGATGGACAGAGGGGAAGCCTCAGCAGAGAGAAAGAGGAGCTCTGCACTTACCTCTTACC
>NW_022681442.1:1582500-1587500 GCF_009764315.1 Trachypithecus francoisi | reverse complement strand
TGCCAGCTCCAGGGGAGACTTTTGCAGGTTGTGCAGAGATTAAGTGCCTATGCTTATCCCAACTTAGGGTTTCAAGCCTCTCTCACCATACGCGTGTGTGTTTTTAGGGATCTGACGATCACGGGAACACTTCTTTCGCCATCCTGACTCCTGGTGGCTGGGGAGCTCATTCTCAAAATAAATGTGGGTGAAGGGGTGTTGTTTTTGTTTTTTGGTTTTTTGGATTTTTTTTTTTTTTTTGCTTCCTATCTCCAAGTGGGGAAGACCTTGTTAATCCTTTCCTCCTCTGATGTACATTTTCCCCATCCACGCCAGCTTGCTTAATTAAGAACTAGCATCTTTGTAGGCTGAATTATTAATAAAAAAATCACATTTTAAATCAAGCCTATGCATGCACGGAGGACACCAGTGTCGGACCTGCCGATGCGGCTCTCTAGCCTTTTAGGTCCTGATTAAAAACTTATTAAAACATTATAAATGATTAATGGGCACACAGCTCTGAGTGGCAATTATTAGTTTTAATGCAGGTAATGCAGCTTAATGAGGGGCACATGTGTGCAAAGCCTTAACTTCATTACTCCTGCGTGTCAACATATACAAGAGAAATGTGTGTACAGGTCATCCATTACTCGGAACAGCACCGAGCCCTCTCTCTTCACCTCCCTTTGTTGATGAGCCAGGAGCCATAAATTAATCCCGTTCTGTGGCTCGGGGAAGGACCAAGGTGTTAAAATCTCAGTAAACCCTGCTCAGCTCCCCACGCCACCGGGCAGCTGTGTTGGAATATTTCACAGATTATCTGTTCTGCGGCCCTCTGGTATGTGGGAATTTTTTTTTCCCTGGGATTTTTGCAGGTCGTCATTGTCTCTGCTCAGAAACAAGAGCTCCTGACATTCCGAGCCGACTGGGTTTCTTTCCCTTCTTGTTTTAAAAGGTCTGCAGGGGAGTTAGCTCCATCCTACCAGTGCCTAATTCACATTAACACGGTCCTCCTAAATCTTCAGACGTGATTCCAATGCCTGTCCTTCTAACCGCTCCTCTCCTGTCGTGGGGGGTGCAGGAGACTGTGTGTGAGAGAGACAGACAGACAGAGAGACACACACTCGAGTGCCCCTGGTCAAGAGGGGGCTTTAACGCTGGAATGCAGAAACAGAAGGAAATACCGGTCAGTGCCTGGCTGCAACATGGAGATGTCAGGGTAAGCACAGGCCTGGGGAAGAGGCTGGATAGGGGTGGGGGAGTGGTGAACAGATGCATTTAGGATGCTGAGAGTAGGGGGCACTGGCCCACAAAGAAGCCCATACAAGTTGCAGCCCCACCTGGGACCCTCAGCCCCAGGCCTGCAGCAGTCCACGGCTGGGGTGCACGCCACTTGGCCCAACTTTGCACGTCACCTTTCATTTTCTGTTTTTGTGACAAGCAGCTTGATCCAGCCTGATCTCCACTATCTGTTTGAAGAGTATTCAGGACTATTTGCATCATTTTATCGCTAATGTATAATATATGGCTCTAAAGTGAGCCCAAGCGCTGTCTTGTTACCGAGCATAAAAAAGTAAGGGCAATAAAGATACATTAGTTCTCTCAAGCACAGAGGCTATAATGCAAGCAAGAAAGGTTGCTGCTTACAGTTAAGAGGCAACCTTTCTGCCTGGCTAAGACAATGGAAGAGTAAAGAAAATGTCAAATCAAGAAAAGCTGGATTTAGAGATGAGGCAGCCCAGAATGACGTTGGTGCCATATTTTGTGAAACTATAATGCTGTTGGCAGCAAAGATCCGTGTTTCTGATTCATCTAGGGCCGCATGGCAAAGCTTTGTCAGTCTGTGCAAGGTATAAATAATTCAGGGTGAGAGATGGCAATTACAGGGCCCTGCACAACCAAAATGAATATTTTATGAGGACTAAAACTGCTCTGGAATGAATCATGCACATGGAGTCACACATGGCGAGTGGTGGGTTCGCACATGCCAGCCCCAAGAAGAGAGGCGCCACAGCCCTGATCTCCTTTCAGAGTGTTGACTATAAACCTGGCGAATGGTAAGAGGCAAACAAAATCAGCTAACCCGCCCCCACGCTCCTCATAGCTGCTCAGTCCCTAAAACGTCCAGTAGGGAAGCCCGGGACCCTGCCACCGAAACTCCTTGCCGATCCATCCCAGTCAGCCTCGTGGTTTGCTTATTTTTCTCCAATTGTTGGAACCATTGACAGGGTAAGCTGGGAACCTTCTCTTCGTGAGAAAAGGACTTGAATATCTTGCACAGGGAGAAGAACAGTTTCGTTGTCCTCGATGAAACGTGGGCGTGCTCCAGGAAGGAGCTGCAGCGAGCATGCGTCACACCCTCCACGTGATTTTCCATTTTCCTGTTGGGGAGCAGCACCCGCTACGGCTCTTCCTCCGCCTTCTGGACCTGAACCTCACACGGTCCCAGTCAACAGACTGAAGGGCCCGAGGCGGCGGCTTTTGCATCCTTAGGCCCAAAGTCGAAGTTGCTTTCCTCGCTTTGAAAATTGGTAGACTCCTGATGGGGGCAGGATTTAAAGAGGTCGTTAAAGGCTGAAAGCAGGGTTTCATCTGTTACAGTTCCTTCCAAAATGCTCCTGGTGAATTGCTAGAACAAATAACAACATTGTTCACGAGGCCGCGGAGGCCCAGTCCCACTGGTGAATGGCCATTGTGTTTGTCCAGCTACTGATACCTGTGCTTTTGTGGAGGAAAGAAGGCCGGGGCCACGACATCGGTACAGCACAAGCACCCCTCTGTGCAGATGCCCAGAGCGGGTCCCGGCCGCGGTGGGAACCGAACACCAGATCCCTCTGAGAAGGTTTTCTTTAAATCCAACTCCAATGCATTGTTTATGAAAACAAGGCTATTAGGTATATTAATAATTTGATAAATAGGGATTTGCCCTTAATTATTCATGAAGAACATTTGGCAACAGTAAAATTATATTCGCAGAACAGGTTTATAAACCAGCTAATTATAAATTAAGTATGCAAGAGAAAATTGCTAACCTTGAAATTAAAATATTTTATGATTCTGCAATTACAAAAAAAAAAAAAGGTAGGGAATTATCAAAACCCCAGTGTGGGCAGAGGGAGCAGCAGGCCTGGGTCTATACAGATGGCGGCAGTGCACAGGCCAGAGGTGTGACTGCAGAGGGGTGGACCGGAAACCCCTGTCCCCCGCCAGCATCCCCCCCAGTCGGAGTTTGTGCAACTTTCCGAGAGCTCATAGGAAGGAGCCAGCAGCTGTCCACAAGGCAGCCCAGCATCTGCAGAAGGCCCTGGTCTGGTTCTCTGCAAAGGACACGGTGGTCCCCTCTGCTGGCCACCAAAGCCCTGGCATGTAAACAGAGTAGCATGTCCCTGCAGAGAAGACACCAAAGCCCCTCAATGTCGCTGCCCTCCCGCTGGGGCAGGGTCTACAGGGAGCATGGGGGCCAGAGGGACAAGGCCAGAGTTGGTGGCACAGGAGCGTGGTCCCGCTTGTCCCCACTAGAGGGCTTCTCAGGCGGGCCTCAGCGGGAACCAGCAAATGCCACGGAGGGCGGGCGGCCTTGGGCTGGGAGCAGCTCCCGCCTGCAACACATTTAGGACAGACCCCTCCTGCAGCTGGGCTGTCCCACTGATACTTGGGCTCTGCTGCCTGAGCACGGCTTCCTTGTCGGACGGTTCCATCATCCACCTGCTCCCCCAACTCTGCAGCCTCCCTGCACCCTCCACCTTCTAAACAGCCAGCAACACATTCCCAGTGAGTTCCACACACATTCCCTTGACTCATTTGATAAGAGAAGACAGATGCAGGGGAATCTTCCATTCACTTTCTAATGACCAGATATCCTCACTCATAATTCGGGCAGAAGTTAAAAGAGGAAAACAACCAGGATAAATAATGAATGTCCTGTTGGGTGGGGGGAGGGGAAATGGGCCATATTCCTCCATTTCTTTTCCCATGGCTATGTCACGTCTGCAAAAAAAAAAAAAAAAAATGCAGACTGTAGAGGCTCAGGACATGCAGAGGCCAGCCTCTGGCCACTTTTACTACGCTGTAACTCAGTGACTCTTTCCACATTCCCTGAAATCAAAGGGAAAATGAGCAAAGTCCACTGAATGCCTTTTTTTTTTTTTTTTTTTTTTTTTTTTGGTTATGAAGAGTCGTGACTTCCCTGAGAGTCAAAAGCTCCATTAATTGTTCATGTACCAGAGGAAGTAGTGCAGGGCACACTCGCGTGCCCGAGTCCTTACTCCGACGCTTGGAGACACAGCTGTGGGTCAGACAGCCAACCAATCAGGGAGGTCTCTGGGAACTCAGATAATGAAAATTTTTTCATGTATAAAATCCTTAATCAAAATGCGAGTGGTGTCATCTTGTAGTGCAGACACTGCAACTTAAAATTAATATACAACAGAACCTTCAGCAGAAGGAACATCCCCAGGCTGCATGGTACAAGTGCCCCTGAACTGTGGCCTGGACTGCCGAGACCCCAGGCAGCAGGCCGGCTCCAGGCCAGCACCGAGATCCCAGGGAAACGAGCTGTTGCTACACCAGGATCCCCAAGGCCCGGAGGGACTCCAAAATTTGAGGACAAATCGGCAAAGACGATGCAGCACGAATAGCACCATTAACACCATGAGGTGTGACGTGCACAGCAGGCCTCCGCCAGCCTAATACTGGGCACGGCTTTAAGGCACCTTCAACCAATTAGTTTAACTCGATCAGCTAGTATCTAAAGAATATTTTTATCATTTGGAATAGACTATTTACCATTTGATAGGATACATTTCTTTCTTTACCTCTGGGATGCTCCACAGATGCTAAGCAACTTCCCCTAACAATATTTAAATTGCTTACAAAGCCTCTCTAAATATTTGCTATGTATTTAGCATGCCTAAGATTTGCCCGTTATCCCAAAGTCTTTTTGTTGTAAATTGCAATTTTACAACTTCATGCTCGTGATCTATTTTGACAAAGCTCTGCTGACACCCTCTATTGGCCTCTGA
>NW_022681442.1:1515000-1575000 GCF_009764315.1 Trachypithecus francoisi | reverse complement strand
AGACTGCAGGCAAAGTCTGGGCAGAAACAATCAGGCTTTCTTTGGGGAGGCTGAGAAAGGAAACGGTATAGAAACAGCCTGAAAAAGTCAGCAACAATGGGATATCGGTGGGTTATTGTTATAGGGAAACCTGAATTCCTCCCCTTGTTCTGGGGACCGCCCCCCACCCCAACCCAGAAGGATGGCACCATGGCTCACAGGCACGGTTTGCATCCGTTGCCCCACTCCAGTCATTAACCACATTATAAACTGACTTTGGTAAAGTAGCATTTATTTAAAACTAAACTGTTGGGATGGGCACTTCATGGAATCATTAATGTGCAGTTTGATGTTTCTGTCAGTTTATTTATCTCTGTCTTTACTTGCTGAGGTATTTGCATATTTAATTGATCAATATGCTCCCCGTTCCTCTTGCACATCTGCCAAGCTGGTCCCAGCCTCTTAGACCCCTCATTTCTCAAAGTGACAGCTCGCCACCGCCCCTCCTCCCGCGCCCAGGCCCCACCGCGCCTCCTGCAGCAAGGATGCCCGGCCCACGGCCGGCGTCCCCTCTGCACGCCTATTAATTTTGCATCCTCGGATAACGTGCAGCCTCAAGTAAGGAGAAGACGTTTTTGGTGTCTGATCTGTAAAAAGTTCTCAAGACAGATTTTCCACACGGCTACACGTCACAGCGCGGCAGCAACATGTGTGCGCTGGCTCCCATTCAGCATCTGTCACTGTCTCCTCCTGCCTCCGCACAGCCTTGAATCGGAGCTGCTTATCAGCAGAGTGTCAGAAATCCGCGCTGCCTTCTCTTCCTCGTTTAATCTTTTATTAAGAGCTACATTGTGAGCTTCTGATAGCGAATGTCCTCCACTTCATCATTCATAAATCGGAGTCGACATCAATAAGGTGACGGCAGCACGGAATCAAAAGCAGCGCGGTTAACTGCCAATGAAAACGTCTTAAATTTTCTAAACAATCCGCTGGCATTTCTTGATGCCAACAGAGTGCCACAAAGCCCCATTATGTGTGTTGGATGGTGAGGAACATAGGGAAGTTGTTCTCCTCCAGGCCCCGCCTCACCATGGACTATGCCGGAGGAAGGCGAGGCAGAGGCCAGCGCCCTGGACCAGCCTGGGTCATTTCAAACAGGCCGAAAGAACGGCTGGCCATGTGGCTAAAACGTAAATAAATACAGCCTTCCCGATGTGCTGTGCGAGGGAAGCCCAGGACGAGAAACAGACATGTCCCAGTTGCTCCTTGAAATGGCCAGATCCAGCCAGAGGGAAGGCCAGGCCGGGGGACGGCAGCAGGGTTGAACTCCTCGGGTGAGGACACTCCAAGAGCCACACTCGCAAAACCAGAAAGGACGCCAGCACCATGTGTGAAAAAAAGCCAAGAAAGTCCAGGTGACAAGTTCCTATGGTGGAACCCGGCCCTGCGTCTACATTCTCCTCTTCGGTGATAGCCAGGATATTTCTCTCTCCTCTTGATTGATGTTTTAGTCTGAGCTGTCATTAGTTAAATTAATTTTCTCTCCAAGATAGTGGAATAAGGTCCACAAAGGCAAATCTTATGAGGCTGTAAAAATAGACCATCGTTTGGAGGAGATTCAGACGTGTTCCCTGCTCTTGTCATTGTTGCAGAAGAACACTTTAATTTCATATGAATTCCTCAAGAGAAACTTTAAATTAACTTAGATTTAGCTGTGTTGGAGGGATAGCAATTCAAAGCAACAAAATAAAATACTCTTTGCTGACTCTGGTGTTTCCATGTTCATGCTCCTATGTGCTCTTCTTTATTTTCTGCTCAGGCTAAATAAATGCCAATATTCACCTTGAAAGAGTCATCATAAAGTAACTCCCCTGGGATATAAAAATATCCTTCTCTCATCTTCCATCCAAACAGTGTCAGATGAAGTTAAAAGACCTGGTAAATGTGCTAAAATCTGCTTATGTGAATTATTTTTTGCCAGGATAACGGAGCAGCCATCACCTAAGCTGTCAGGATGCAAAGAGAAACGCAGAAAGACTGTTTTCTAACCTAAGACCAAGGATGGCGGGTGGCGGGGCTGGAGAGAGGCACAGGGGGAGGGCACAGAAGCCACAGATTCCCCAGCAGTCAGCACCAGCGAGGTCCTGGGGTACATCTAGTGCAGCCTCCAGGGACAGAGGAGGCCTGGTCAGCACTGGCCCAAGGTCCTCCTGGGCAACCCCCAATGCCCTGACCTCCTGGACTCACTGCCTGATGTCAAAGGGCCTCCAGTTCTCCTCACTTTGAGGAAGTTTAACTCGAACCTCTTTCATGAGAGATCTTATTTCCTAAACAGCCCCTGACATTGACGGTGCTGTAGCCAGGCTTTGTCTCTGAGAGCACTCATGAGGAGCACCGTGGTGGGGGTGCTCTGTGAGAGTGCTCTTGAGGAGCACCGTAGGGGGGTGCTCCTGTACTTCTGCATACAGATTTCTTGGCTTTTTCCAACACAGGCTTTGACGCCCATCATCCACAGGCAACCTGGGTAGACTTCATGGGAGGGCACCTCAGAGCAGGATGACTGAGTTCATGAAGATCCCAATGCAAACCCAAAGGTCGTGGGAGCCATTGAAAGCACGCATCACCCAACACCCATGGGGCCAAGTCCAGGGACTTAGGAACCAATAAAACCAGGTATTACCCAACACCCATCAGATCCCAGTTCAAAGGCAGGTTCCATGCATAATTCTTTTGGTCTGTGAGTCTCTTTCTGGCATGCCCTCCGATAAGAACCATTCTCAACCGTAGGATGCTCTTGACATCTAAGTGGGTCCTTCCAGGTCAGACAGTCAAGTACATCTGGAGTGTCTCATCCAAGTGGCTGTGGCCCTCTTAGCTGGGAAGAAGCCAGAGGCTGCCAGTGCTCAGCTGACATCTCCACATGACTTACCACCACTCTGGCAATGTCATAATTATGACGCCTAAACTTACCCTGTTTATTTGCAGGCTAGAGGAATGCATGATTGTTTATTTTTATTACAAATATTGATGGTAACTCACAGGCATTTACTTCATTGCCATTTCAAGTGAAATTGCCCATCATAAAATATCTCTAGAATTCTGATCCTGATTAGCTTCCAGAGCTGGTCCAGGGTGCGATCCGACCATTTGTCTTAATTTTATTTTGCTCTCCCTAACTGCACACACCACTTCAGGAATATCTGGAATTTTGTTTTAATTGTACAGCTTTCAACTCACACCACATTTCTCTTTGTGTTGAAAGCATCCTGGTGATTTATCCTCATTATTGTGTAAATAGGTTTCGGCAGTTCTCAGTAAATAAAACAAAGACTGACAGGAGGAGAAGAGGGAATTTGCTTTCCTACCAATTAGAGTAGCCTTAGGCAGTACTTTTAAGAGGAGATAAATCCTGCAAATCACTAAAATGATCCTGTCACATGCACCAAATATTAAAATCGCACAGCGGCGCCCTCGGTACAGTTTGCTCTGGTTTAATGAGTTGGGGTGGGCCTTGTGGCGAGGGCTGCAGTGCACAGTTGGGGACTCTTGACTGACAGCAGAGCTCACACCCAACTGCAGCTTCCCAACCTGTGTGGCCAGATGGAAAATCACAATCCAGCGGAATCCGCAGCTTTCCAGCTAACCAGCATTCCCAAATTGTCTTTTCAGCGTCTACCTGTAAAACCTTTCCCCATGATAGATAAATGCAAACTCTGCTTCCTAATAGCTGAAGTGATGCTTTTAATACAAAATCTATAGTCTGTGCCTACTAGGGGAGCAACATGTTAACTTTTGCAACTGGGGAAGCTTTCGGGGAATTGAAAGTGAGTTTACTTCATCTGGCGTCACACTTAGTTCCCTACAAAATGCAGCTAGTTAGTTGTCCTCCACAACTAGTTAGCTGGGGAAACACAAGGAACTTCCAGACATCTTTTTTACTATGTTTCAACGCCTCATCTACTCTCTCCAGCTTCGCGGTGAAGTGGTCCACCTAACTCCACGACAAGGAAACCAATGGACTCCATGAACACTTTAACGAGAGTTGTGAGCCCATCTTCTTCAAGGCTGGTGTGTGACCTGGGGTGCTGAGTGCACAGACGTCTTTCCATTTCCAATCCATGGCCACTGGGGTTCAGAAGCATGGCACACTATATGGGAGGTACATCCCTATGGGACCAGTCACAATGGAGCTGTAACAGCCATCAAGATGTTCACCATAAAACCCAGAGTGGCAGAAAGTCCCGGAACAGACAACCCAAGGGGCAAGCCCTGTGTTTTGCGTTTTTCAGTAACCACCTTTCCTCTCTTTGCCACTGTCAGGTCTTACCTGGTGACAATGACACTTGGTGTATTGAGCAACAACTGTTAGCTTGTTACAGTATCTTTGTAAGACTCTTTATGAGCATGTAACTAACTGTATGACAAGAACTCCCATAACCCGAGACCCGGGGTCAGTAATGCATTAAAATAGAACAAGACACACAGGACTTCAGTACAGCAAGGACTCATGTGGAAAGGGGTGCCTGGCAGGGCAAGACAGAAGGAGCCCAGGTGCTCTGAGCCAGCTTCTACCCACCCTGCCCCTGGGCCTACCCAGCCCGGTAAATGCCAATTCACATCCAAGAGACAGCGGCCTCTCTCAGGATTCCAGAAGTATTTAAGATTCACAGGTGTTTCTCCATGAACTCATCACCACTGCCTTCCAGGATTTGGAATGAAAACGCCTACAAGTCACAGAAGCAACACAACAAATAGAACACAACGCAATTCTGCGGCTTTGATGAAAGTCATACATGCATTTCACCTTTTTCTTGACATCTTAGTTTTTAGCCTCCAACTGAAGTTCCATTCCACCAGTATTAGATGGACCCAGGTGAAGCTGCTGGTTTTGAGCATGTACTGGTTCAGTATATATGGTTCAGTCTAATATTTTATGCAAAGCCAATATCAAAACCGTAAGGCCAATTTCCAAAGTAATTATTATTTTCTTTATAAAAGATGTTTGGAAGGCCTTTGTGCATAGAAATCCTTGGACTGGGCTTCCCTTGTAAGGAATGACCCAAAGTGTCTGCCATTTAGTAGCTGTGGTTATTTTATTCTACCTGCTCTTTTTACCCATGTAGCATTCCATAAGCACCTGTGCTCAGTGCTAAATTTATGAAGAAAGAGATTACAAAGATAGCATCACACCCTCACAAAGTTCACATTAAATCCCATTAAACACTGTCAAATTGCAAGTATTAAACCTATTGGATGAGGAAATGTATTAGAGACATCCTGGTGCATTGTTTTACAAATACTTGTTGAGACATTTCCTAATGGTTCTTCTAGTGGATAGAGATCCACAGAATCAGGGGTGGGGACATATTGCGCCTGGAAGAGTATGTGATTTTTGATGAGAGTAAAGTCCTTGTTCTCAAAGGTGCTCTGAGAGGCACTTTCTTGCTGTCATGGGGAGTCCATGACCCCAGGCAGTCATTTGGTGGAATTTTAATTGCTGCAAAGCCATCATAGGAATCACAGCATTTTACCGCTGGGAGAGGAGTCTCAGATAGAATTCAATCCTAAAGTTGAGAAATGGAGGCAGAATGATCAGCCAGTGAAGTCCACTCTCCTTCCCATCTGTTCTTTCTGTCCTCAAAACCCTATACACAATTCCAAAGGGCTCCCTGGAAAAGTCACTGCCACTCTCAGAAGAGGAGGTCACATGACTCACGACCACGACCCAAGTTTCCTTCAGTTGGTTCAGGATTACATAGTTGGTGGAAGATACGCAGGCAGTTTCCTTTTCTCCTACTTTGGAATCCGTGCCCTTCCACCTAGAATGCCCATCCCCAACTCATTTCTGAGGGTGCACAGATCCTTCATCTTCCCAGGCCAGGACCCCAAAGCCTCCAGGGTTCCTGCACTACCCAGTGGTTAGGTCTTAACTGGTGACAATGATACTCGGTATATTGAGCAATGACTATTAGCTTGCTACAGCATCACCCCAGAGTCATGATTCCCCAACACATCATTCTCCTGTATTATAATCATTTGTTTCTCCCACCTCCTGCCAAACATACTAAGGGATACAGGGCTATGAATATGGAGATGGATGGATGGATGGATGGATGGGCAGATGGATGGATGAATGGAGAGACAAATGCACAGATGGATAGATGAACAGAGGATGGATGGATAAACAGAGGGATGAACAGATGGATGGATTGATGGACAAATGGATGGATGGATGGATGGACAAATGGATGGATGGATGGACAGATGGATGGATAGATGGATGGATGAATGGATAGACAAATGCACAGATGGATAGATGAACAGAGGATGGATGGATAAATGGAGGGATGAACGGATGGATGGATGGATGGATGGATGGATGGATGGACAAATGGATGGATGGATGGACAAATGGATGGATGGATGGACAGATGGATGGATGGATGGATAGATGGATGGAGACAGACATCTATGGATAGAACTGTATAATATAAATATATAGGCACAGACATATGATTTATATAGATCTATCCATCCATCCACCCTTCAGAGCAGAAACATTTTAATCACCTCAATTCAAATTAGATTTTGAATAAATATTTCTTGAATGAATAAATGAATGGATAATTAGTTACTCCTAAAGGAACAGAAGCAACTCCTTAAATAGCTCCCAACATTACAACTGCAAATTTTTGTGGAGTAGGAAACAGACACAAGATTATAATCAGGAGACATTTCTGAAGCAAAGTCAAATTTGTCCATAAGATGAGGGTTCTGCCACCATGTCCATGAGATAACCAGAAAGAGCAAGGCTTTGCCTTTCAGGGGTGAGTTCATCCCACTAGCGATGTGCCCTCTGGGGTGAGGTGACTTTAGACCCCAGGGCTCCACCCTCAGCTCTTCCCTGCTCTTGTCTTTCCATCAACTTGGGGCTGGAGACTCCAGGGAAAGTGTAGCTCTGTCCTGGCCTTGATGGCATCAGAAGGGTCCCAGGGTGCACTGTGCAACATGGCGGCCACAAGCCACAGGTGGCAACTAGGCATGTGCTAGGGGCTGGTCCTCATGGAGATGTGCTGTATGTGTCCAATACACCAGATTCCCAAACTTAGTGAACAAGATAAAATTTAAAATATGCCAGCAATTTTATATTGACTGCATATTGAAATAATCTTTTGGAAATGAAAAAATTATTTCTTATATTTTATATTATAAAACTATTATCTCTTTTTACTTTGTTAGTGTGGCTACTTGAAAATTTTAATAGCAGTCAAAATTTTACATGGCTTTCATGTGTGGTGTGCACACTGTCCCCTGGCCACCACTGGTCTAGGGAGCAGGCTGGGTCTCTCCAGGGACTGACCCTAGCTGGCCTCCCCACCCCACGGAGAAGTAGGGATGGAGGATCCTCCCAGGCCCTCACACACCATCTCTAAAGGATGGCGGCCTCTGGGAGGTCACACAGCTCAGCAAGAACCACAGCATCAGCCTCTCCAGGATGGTGGCGGTGAAGGGAAGGGCTTCCCAACCATTGCATGTCCCAGGAACCCTGGAATTGAACTCGCCTCCACCCTGCGTGGCAACCTCCCCCCGAAAGGCTGCCCTCGTGGATTACGCCCCAGAGGTGATATTTGTTTCATTAATGCAACGCTCAGACACTCAAACACTGCTTCACATTCCACAGCGATTCCAAAAGTGATTTCCACAATATGATTTACATACTAGCTGAGTGTAAATTTAGAATAATTTGGCCTGAATGATCCTTACTAGAATAGATGGCCACAAGAAAAGAATGGTGAATAAAAGCAGCCTTACTCAGAATCTAAGCAATTTGCTGGCAAATACAAGCAGCATTTCCCCAGATTATAATTTACACTGTATTAACTGTCAAGAGCGCTTTTGAGAAATATAGATAACAATTCAGATGCAATTGATAGGGAGTGACAGTTGATTTTAAAGCTTAATGCAAGACAAGAAAGAAATGACTGGGGCATCAGCTCTGGAAGAATAAATTTGTTTTGTATTTGATTTTTGTGTTAAATTTATTACTGCCAAGAAGAGCTCTCTTTCAATAATATTAAGAACAAGATTGTGAAATTGCAACATGTTTGTCTCCCACAGTTTTCACAGCATTGCCAATATAAAATGATGCCCCTGTTCAGTACTATGTATAGATCTGATTAAACTGCTGCAGATTCCTCTAACTTTGAGTTTCCGCACCCTGTACAGGATTCCTCTTAACCCCTCTCTGCACTGGCAAGGGGCTCTGTTTGGACCCTCGGGTGGAACAGGCCCTCTCCTGGGTGCTGTCACACCCTCCTGTGAGTCTAGGGAGAGGACAGTCCCTATGTGACCAGAGGATGCTTCTGCTTAGTTCTGAGGTGGTCTTAACAATAGGCTTGTTTCTAGAAATGCCTACAGTTGGTTGTTTCTAAGATTACAGAGTTCTGTGAAAACAAAAATTTGAAAAAACGTCAGGCTAAACCTCAATTGTTTGATTGAGAAGGGTTGGTGTATCCCTGTCACAGTCAATAGAAGCTTTTTTTTCGATTCTGTCAAAATGTCCAGTGTATATAATCTTAGGGTTTCATATTCCTTCTGTGCAATACCACAAGAAACTTACTTGACAAATACCAGGGAAAAAAAAAATTTCCCTTTCAGCCCAACTCTATTATACTTCTTATTCTCTCCCACCAGCTGGGGTTGCCTCTCCGCAGCCCTGCACACTCGAAAACCCACCAGCGTGGCCAGAAATGAAATGATGAAAGTTGCCACAGTTCAAACTTATCCATACTTCTCACTTATGACATGATTGATTTTCCTTCAGAGTGCTCAAACACAGGATTGTCTTGCTTCCTTTTCCACTGTGGAAACAGCTAATGTATACAGCCTTGGCCTGCCGGAGAAGGGGGAAGCGGTTGACATGTAGAAGAACAACTGAAATGAATACGGATGAAATTTGAAAGTGCAATTTTCCATCTGTCAATCACCTTTCAAAGGGACCCGTTAACCACCAATTGGGAGACCCTGGGCGAGGGCGCCCCTGTTTGCAGCTCTCCATGCCACGGGCCCCTTGGCCTCATTAATCAAGATATTCGCTGCTGATCTAAGTTTTGCACAGGTACCCTGCACCGACTTGGAATGCTCCACGAATATTTTATTAGGTTTCTTGAGATGCTATTGATAATTTATATTTTGAATTAAAACAAATGGTCTCCTCTTAAACAGAATTTGATTAGGTGACGACAAAATCTATTTCTCTTGCTCTGGTGATGGTACGTGGTGGATCCTTTCCCGGAGCTACCTCAGAAGAAAATGTGAGGTGCTGTGGCATTAATAATGGATAGTCACCCCAACCCTTCCTGGCCGCAGCACCAAGATGCCTCGAAATACAGCCAATTAAGGTTTATTTAATTATTAAGGTTGAATAAATAACAGCGAAACATGTTAAAAATCTTTCAGTTTCAGTCAATCATAATAAAAAATTAATGAGACTGGATAGAGAGCCATAAAAACTGATAGACTGCGATCGTGAATTATAAATTGGTATTGATTTTTTCCTTTGCAATAACACTCTCAGGTAATCGTACGTTGTCGCATGTAAAGTGCACTCTCCTGGTTGAGACTAATATTAACTATCAAATATAGATGAGACGGAGGCATTTATGACACTTCAGATTTCACAAACAAAAAGCAAAAAATACAATTTGTGGAATAATAGCAGCACTGAACAGAGAATCCTAGGGTGTTTATGGGAGCTGGCCAGGACCCCACTGAGCCGTGGATCCATAAGACACAGCTACCTCATTCTTCTCCTGCCATTTCTCCTCTGATATGTTACCTTGTTAGTATCACTAAGAAAAGCATAAATATTTTTTATTATTTGTGAGGCTCATCCCGTCTTGCTTAATAGACAGGCCACATGGAGTTAAAGCCATATTATATGACCTGGTGCAGAAGTGATCATTCAAAAACCCAAAGCACATATTTTATACCGCCTGGCTTTATTAATTCTAAGCCCCCAAGAAATAGCGGGAGGATTTTCCAGCTTTCTGTTTATTGAAGTAACGTGGAAACAAATAAGACATTTCCCCAGGCTAGCTCAGATAAAGTGGACAATTACTATTGGCATTCCACATGTAAATATTTAACACTTCACAGCTAGTTTGCACCTAAATACCCATTAGATGTTGCTACAAGCCTGGACACCATTTCCCAGCAGAACTACATGGGCCGTCCTGGGCAATGGTTATTGGATTAGGGAGAATACAAATCTCATTCCAAATAGTGCTGGAAGGGGACACGGGTTAGAGGAGATGGGATCTACCTGAATAGGGTGTTTTCCTTGAGTGACACAAACCAACTCCTCCAAGAAAACTCAGACAAAGCCAGTATCGGCGCAGTCACCGCCGCTGGCCCAGCTAATTGATAAGCCGCGTTGCAGTTCGTTAGTGGCGTTGATCGGATTTCCCTCATTTGGGGGAAGCATCGAGGAGACATCATGGACACAGGCCAGCTATACACACATGTGGCTGCCTGAGTTCAGTTTCCGCCTCCTTTCCACTGCCTGGCCTGGAACAAACATCGAGAGGCGCAAGGCCACCATTTTTTTAGGATGCGAGTGATCCAGTTTACACCAATAAGTACAGCCCATAAGTCAATTCTTTGCAAATTCTAAACACGATGCAACTGCCTCTTTAAGTAACTCTGCTTCTTAAAGATACACTAAAAGTATACTTTTAATACACAAACTGTAGTCAGAGTTAACAATGTGGATTTTACCTGCCCACTCTGATTTTAAGCACAGGTGCTGAAGGCTTTCCTTCTGAAGTAAAAGTTATTCTGCCCCTTTGCTGGCATTTGGAACTTGAAAATGAATGGGCTGGGATTACTCTTCCTAGAGGGTGGCTCTTCCATCCTTTAACTTTCCCATGACTGGGAAATGCCAGGCCCAGAACCCATGATCTCCATACGGCTGCCCTACATGGAAGAGGCCAGACATGGGGGGAGAGGCCCTCTGCATGGGTCTCTCTTGCAAGAAAGCAAATCCCAAGGACATGAATGCGGATATCCCCAGCCCCCCACCAAACCACAGGCAATTCACACCAGCAGCCCCTTCCTGGATGCCCTTCCTGTGCAGACACTACAGACTCCTGAAAGCAACTTTGTTCACGACCTCTCTGGCCTCCAGTTATCCCTGCCTTCCCAAGAGTCCCTGACCCTCTGTTATCAACCTTGTGCTGTTGGAAAAGTGGGTGGCCCTGGGAGGTGACACTCCCTAGGAATGGCAGCCACTGGACAAGGCACACGTCTGGTCGCCCTGGCTCTCAGAGGAAGGCCACGGGTTCTCACTCACCTGGCCTGGGCTGCCATCTTTGGAGCAGCAGCTAAGCCTTAAAAATCAGCCCAAGAGCAACTGTGACACTCTGGAAGTCAAGCCTGGAAAACACACCTGGGAAGGTGGCCCAGTGAGGCTGCTGTCCAGGCAGCACTGTGCATGCTGGGTGCCTGCTTGCACCCCATCCAAGCCTGCGAACCCCCATGCTGGCCAGGGACCCTCTGCGGCACACCGTCAGCCACCAGAGCCCTGGGGTCCCCCCGGAACAGCAGCGCCCACCCTGGGCTCACAGACTTTGAGAGCCCTTCTCCCAACCCTTCCCTCGCCACTCTGACCTCTGCGCTCTGGAAACAATTACTCCTGGAAGGCCTGTCAATATCATTATTTTTACAAGAAATCAATACGCCTCACAAAGTTAATGGGGGATTCAGGCAGGGAGCGTTTACCTCCTCACTGTCAGGGGCTCGGGCTCTGCTCAGCGCTGATGACAGATTCACCGACACCAGCAGACAGTAAGCAACGCATGGAGAGGAGGCTGGCGCTGCAGGCAGGCGTGGAGGCCGTCAGCAGAGCTGCGCTAACGAGCCCGCCCGGGGCTGGGGTCCACTCGGGCCGACGGGCCAGGAGCCGCGCGGGGCAGACACCCCAGAGCTCTGCCCAAATAAGGCCTGAGTCCCCTCTGTGAAGGGAATCGGAGCCTTCAATTACTTGACATGTGTCCCGTAAGCACAGACTGTACACACACTCAAGTCCCTTGGCCGGTACGGGGCCTGAAAGAAGAGTTAGCCACATCTGTTGTCTTTAACAAAAGGGACTGCTTCTCCTTCCCTGCCCGCCCCTAACACTTACAGAATTAAAAACCAAGAAATAGCTATGTGTATGCACACACACACACAAAAAAAATACAAATATACATATACATATATTCACAAACCAAGTCAGAAGTAACTACACTGATGATCCTAAAATCCAAATTGGAAGGGTCCGGAGAGCCATCCCCAACCACAATTTGGCAGCAGATATACACCAAATCTCCATGAAAAATATCTCAATATATCAATTCAAGGCCCTATTTTTCTTATCCAAGATGCCAGATCTACGGATCGTCCACCCAGCTCCTATGCTCCCTGTTGCGGGTCCCTCCTTTTCCCCGTCACCTCCCCCAGAGCCCCAGGTATACGATTAAAAATTAAAGTTACAAAGTTGTCCAGGGCACAGGCCTTCAGTACGCTCTAGCCCACACTGAGACAGCACCCTAAAATCCTTCCTAGACACCCAGCCTCCCTGCTCAGCAGCAGTTCTGTCCACAAACCTGTCCTCTGCATGGTCACGTGGTCCAAGGGGAGGGTTCCAAGCAGCTTTACTGCTGCTGCAGCCTGGCATATCCACTCCTGGGGCACAGGTGCCAGCAGGGCCATGGCCGAGGCTGCTGACGAAACAATTTGCCCACACGGAGCTCAGCGCGGAGGCCCACCACCACCCACTGCCCGCTCCAAACCCCCACACCTGCCTTCCAGGTAACTGCAGGGCCCATGGAGAATGGGGTCAGTCCTTTATAACAGAGCAAAGCATGCCTCTGCCCCCACACGGCACACGGCAGTGACCAAGCCCCACAGCTGTGAGGGACCTCCAGCCCATGGGTGAGCCAGGGCCAGACCAGGAGTCATGGCCCCGGAGCACTGGGTAAGGTCAGAGGGATTCTTCTCCTGGCCTGAGAGGTACAGAGACCCACAGGTCTGCCTATCCCACAGCCGGCTGGATAGAAGCACTGCAGAGCCACACCCCAAGTCTTGGCTTAGAGGACTGTTCTCAGTTTATCCAACAGGCCCTTTCTCTCTAGACTCTGTCCTGGATCCTCTCTCACTCCTGCTCCACCTCCTTCTGCTCTGCCCATTTGCCCTCCCCTATCCATTCTCCAATCACTTCCCTCTTCCATCCCATTTCAGAAACCCACATCCCCACCCAGACCCCTGAAGCTTGGAATAGTGTCCAAAAGGCCGCAAAGAAAAGGCATCTGCCTGCCTCAGCTGCTCCAGCCTCTTTGGTGGGCATGGGATGGGAAGAGGGGTGAGGAGGGGCTGGGGGCTGCTGCTGGGCTCACGGGGCAGGGACAGTTAGCTGACCTGTCATTCAGAACTGGGTATGCCAAAGCACTGCTATGGAAAACAGCATGAATGAGATCTCACAGTTGATTTGGGGGAAATGGTGACCCCCCACTCCTACGCCAAGCTGGGAAGCCTGAGCCCAGGTGGACTTCCAAGTGCCCTCTCATGTACAGGGAGGCCAGTCCAGCAGCCGAAGGGAGCTTTGCCAACAAAGAAACAACTGGAGTGGGCACAGGGCTCTCCGCGAGGCCTCGTGGAGGAAATGCATGCCTGCTTCCTCCCCAGTGCAACGCACGGCCCAGCACGAACACGTGACCTCAGTCAGCTGGGCACAGAAACTCAACGCCCGGGTGTGCACGTCCACCCGTGTGGGATTCCCCATGAAGGAATGCCACTGAATGAAGAGGGTTCCCGCTAGGACCCACAGGAGCAACTGGCCCACCACGAAGTACAAAAGTTGGGGCAGGTCCTCGCGCACCAAGAATTTCAACTAAAATGGCTCTTTCCTGCGCATGGAATATCGCCCTCCACTCCTGGCCTCCAAGGTAGAGGAAAAGGCAAGCTGGACCCTGGAACCCTAGGAGGGCCCTGCGGTTCCTCTCCCCACTATCAACAGTGTGGAATTTACACTAGGCCTTCACATCCTTACCAGGCGCTTCACAGCTTTTTAGGGCCTTAATGCAAACCATATGCAGAGCTGCCTGCTCACCAAGGCCGCCAGCAGCTACCTCCTGATTGGCTCCTGCAGGATGGGAAATAGAGGTCTCAGAGGGGAAAAAACAACAAACAGATCTCTTGTCTACAAAGCAGAACTCAAAACATTTTTCATGCATTCTAGGCTTCTCTAGGAGCAGCAGGCTGTTTAAAAAAATACCTGGCCCAAATTGAGCATTTGCTTGACATGATGGAAAAGTGAGTGCTATTTTCTGTTATATTGCCCCTATTCTACATCGACAAGAATATATTTTTTCCCTGTTCCCAACTGATTTCACAGTAGTGAACTCCGTTTATGAATTATCTGACACATTTCTTGCAATTCTTCTGACAACAGTGCTCAGTGGAAATTTCAAGGCCCCTCTCTTCTGACAAGTAGAAATATCAATATTTGAATAAATTGTGGATTTTAAACTTCTCACTCTGATGCGCCACAGCGAGGAAGACTGAATTCTTCTTTTACTGGGTCTAATCCCCCTGAGCCTCAGGAAGAAATCTGTATGCAACGTTTCATTACAAGAAAGCAGTACTGAGTGACATTTGAAACACACATCTAAGTCGACCTGATGAAGTTTACTTCCTTCCAACAACAAATAGCAGCTTTGTATCATTCCCCCTTCTTGGGGGAAGAGCAGCACAACTCTGGTGTCTGAGCAAAAAACCGAAATGTTGATTCACAAATTGACAGCCCAATCTTTAAACAAATGTGTTTCTTGGGGGGAAAACGCAGCTTTGTTCGAGCTAAGCATTTTTCTCTTGCCTGACAGAAGCATTCCGGGTCTGATTAGAAGGGCCTTGTTAGGGTCCGTCTCAGACACTCTGACTCCACGTTTTAACAAGCATGCAAAGAAAACAGTATAAAGATAACAAAACATTGTCATTACCATCTCCGGTGACTCTGTGTGCCTTTAACACTTGCACACATTTTCTCCTGGTGGCTCCCACACAGTTGCACGCACCAGGCAGGGCCCAAGGCTGGCTCCAGAGGTCCCTAAATGAGGGACTTTCTGCACTCACAGCGCTGATGGACTGGCAGGAGCATGCAACTCCGGCAGCATCCTCTTCTTTTCTTGGATGAATAAACATGGATAGTTTATTGCTGAAACCATATGTGGGCCTGAGCAGTATGATGAATGGCCTGTATTTCCCAGGGAACGGCCGGCAGAGCCGCCGCCTCAAGCCCAGCCTGATGGTCCTGATGCTGCAACCTCGAGTACCCCCAGAGCTATGGTTCCCTTGTAAAAAATAAATAACAAGACACAAGCCAGGGGAGAAAGCTGGGGGGTACTACGAATGCCAGATCACCACCGGTGAGGGGCCCAGGGGTCTGGCTGTGAGCCTCAGTTTACCCCTCTGTGGGAAGGGACAGTGGCACCCACCTTTCAGAGCAAATGGAAGGCCCCATGCCAACCCTGCACACAGGCAGGACTCAACCAGGCCAGGTGCCATCTTCTCATCTAAATCCCAGACTCTCTTCCCCAAAAGCTAAGCTGAGTATATCCAGCCAAATCCTTCATTCACTCATCTCGCTTCTCATCTGATTGGAACTCCTCCTGAAAACTCTGCACAGGTGACCACGGTCTCTCATCCTACCTGTGGATGCAAGAGCAAGGCCTGGTGGTTCAAGAACCCCCATCCCATTCATAAAACCCACTCATGCAATTTGGAAGTATGAGATCCCAATGCAAAAATCTGTCGGGGTGGGGGGTTCCTCGAAGGACCTGAGGCCAGGCTGAGGCCAGGAGCCAAAGGGGACTCCAAGGGGCAGAGGGGCTGACCTCTCCCCTACCCACCCCCCTCCAGCCCTACACCCACGTCCAGCTTTGAAGACGAGGCGGCTGAGGAGGGCGATCTTGCACATTTCAGACAAAGAGCATCTGTGATTTTCCCTTGGCAGAGGCACGGTGTTGGGCATCTGTGCTCTGGGCAGCTTTGGGAGAGGGAGACTCCCAGGCCTGTACCCTAAGGACTGGCCTGGGAAAGGTGGGGCACAAGCCAGTACACTGGAGCCCAGAGGCGCATGCAAGGTGCTTTCGAAAATACCGCTGGCCATCCAGAGCGGAGCCGCAGGGCAGGGACGACATTCCAGCAGTGAGAACGACAGGAGAACAAGCAAAATGACCGAAAGCAAGTCCCCTGCCGGGCATGGAGGGCTCGGAAAGGGGCTGGTTCCTCCTTTGAGGGTAGGAAAGGAGAAGACTACCCCTCCCCCTGAGCCCTGGGCAGCAGGGGCCACGGGCACAGAAGACCCACTGTACGACCAGTCCATCTGAAAGTGGGGGCAGGGCAAGCCCATGCTCACCTTTGCCATGGTAGAGCTACCTGTGTGGGAGACCCTGGGAGGCCCCTGCAGAGGCTGCAGCTGCCCCTGGCCGCTACACACCAGGTGTCAGGCCCTGCACCTTCTCCCTGCATCAAACGGGTGTCATGGGAAGGGAGGCTCAGTGAGCAATAAAAGACCCTCAGTGCCCCCTAGGGCATCACATCAGGTCTGGGAAAGCCAGTGGCCGGAGGCTGAGAGAACATGAAGGGCAGGGACTCTGTCCATGCGTCTGTGAAACAGGAACGTGCTTTGCATGGCTGCGGGACAGAGCCCCTGAGCCAAGACACAAATGTGCTTGGCAAACCCTCAGGCCCTTCAAGAGTTTGCTGCTCCTCACTGCGTGAAGAGGTCAAGGATGTCCATCCACTGGGGCAGTTCCAGCCTCATGGACAGCACCGGGGCAGAGGGAGGGACGAGGTAGAAGAAAATGGACATTCATTTATCTAGACAACAAATGGTTCTCAGATGCTGCGATGGGGTGCCAGGAACTCAGCAAGCGGCTCTGTGATGTGAGGCCTCATTTCAACACAAGGGCCCAAGACACAGGGCCCAGCCCAGAGCAGGACCCCCCAAAGAATGACTGGGGGTTTCTCTTGTTGGCATCTGGGACAGGAAAGGGGGAGCAGTGAGAAACCTCAACTCCCAAAGCTACTATTACTCGAAAGTAAACCCAAAAACGCTTTCTCCAGAAGAGTTATGATTTAAAATACTCACCCATGCATGCGCGCACATGCACACACACACACACACACACACACACACACACACACACACGAGAGCCAAGACAAGTCGCGTGTCGCTAGGAAGTGAGTCGGGGAGCCCGTTCATACGGGGTGTGACGTCCCGTGAAGTTTGCTGTAACAAGCGAGAGCCCAGACATCCATGCTGGGCGAGCACAGCCGCCGAGAGTGTGGGAAAGCTGTGCCCACAGATGGCCAAGCATGTGGAGGAGAGCACAATATTTTATTTAAATATCCAAATATGAACACATTCCCGCGTGGCGCCAACAGCCGCCTGAACACGCCCGACACCGGCTTGTGCTTTTTCCGTTTTGTCTAGAAATTTGGGTTGCACTAAATTCTCGGCTGAATAAAGATGAGAAGGGGCTGGCAGAGAGGCTGGCTCCAGCTCTCTGAGAACCTGGTTCCTTCCCGGGTGGCAGGGGCAGACGGCCCTGGGGACATGGGGAGGGGGCACTGCCTCATGCCCAAACCACCACCTTCCAGTTGAGAAATCAGAATTTTCTCTGCAGAATAAGGAAAAAGCATTGTCACCATGATTCACACGGAGCTGACAAGACTCAGGAAATTCATTGGGGTCCCACAGGGGCTCTGACGGGGAAGGAGAGGGCCTGGGACATGCCCCTCCAGCCTTCATGGGACAGGATGGGCAGGGCCGGCCCTCACTGCTCGCTAACAGTGAAAATCCACATCTCCACTTTGGAAAACACAGGCGAGCGAGAGCTTGGGGGACAGACGGGCGGGTGCACTCAAAGCCTCCCTGGCGGGGGTGAGACCACCCGGCCAAGGTGCACGGCATGCCCACCAGCTCTGTGACCCTGGACAGGCCACGGTCCCTCGTGAGCCTCAGGCTCTGCATCTTCAAAATGGGAATGACAGTCTCTCTCTGTCCACCACCTCATGCTCAGCAAGAATTAAATAAGATAACGCCTAGGAAATGCTTGACAAGCCCCTAATCTGCCCTGTGCATGTGGACTGGATGCAGGACAGGTGTAAGAAACGACACTAAGAATGATTATCCATGCGGGGCATCTCATGTTGTTTCCGAAATTAGGCACAGCCTAGAGAAGTGTTTGAGAGCAGCGGAGTTGAAGGCACTCCAGGAGGCTCAGAGGGGCATGAAGGCCAGGCTTGCTGCAGTGGCCTGGGTCTCCATGGCTCAGGAGCCAGCAGGGCCAGCAACAGGCTGGATGCAGGGGATGTCACCCCAAATCTCCAGCAAAGCTCAGGGCCTGGCCACCGGGGCCCCCAATAATGGACCCTTGGCTGAGGCCATTCCCTGACCTCTCAGGGCTCCGGCTCACTCTCGGCCTCATGGGCCACACCAGGGACAGAGGCCAGCACAGTCCAAGGGAGGCACAGTGAGCAGGACGAAGGTGCTCCCTGGGAAATGGGGAGGAGTTCCTGCCGCAGCAGAAGAGGGCATCCCTGCCAGGGTGGGAATGAGGGCTGGTGACCCCCAAAGCCACCTCCAGGCCTGAGTTTCTAAAACATCAGCAGGAAAAGAAATCTAGAATTCCCAGAAGAAAAAGAGACCCATTAATAATAAGTATAATAGATTTGTAAAGACTAAACCCAGAAACAAAACCAGTTACTTTTCATGTATTAAAAGTGGGGCACAGGCCGGGTGCGGCGGTTCACATCTGTAATTCCCGCACTTGGGAGAGCGAGGCGGGTGGATCACCTGAGGTCAGGAGTTCAAGACCAGCTTGGCCAACATGGCGAAATCCCATCTCTACTAAAAATACAAAAATTAGCTGGGCATGGTGGCACACGCCTGCAGTCCTAGCTACTTGGGAGGCTGAGGCGAGAGAATCACCTGAACCTGGGACATGGCAGTTTGCAGTGAGCCAAGATCATGCCATTGCACTCCAGCCTGGGTGACAGAGCAAGACTCCATCTCAAAGAAGAAAAAAAAAAGTGGGGCACATATCATATGCATATTTCACTTTGGCATTCGATTATTACAATGATAGGTTTTTACATCAGGAAAACCCCACTAGGAAAATAAAAAACAACTCAGTTAAAAATAAAGACAAGAAAATCAGACACAATAATGTACACCTAAAGTCCCAGCTACTCATGAGGCTTGAAGCCAGGAGTTCGAGGCTGCAGTGAGCTATGACTGTGCCTCTGAATACACACTGCCCTCCAGCCCGGGCATCACAGCAAGGCCCTGCCTCTGAAAAAAAATAAGAAAGAACCAAAACTAAAACCAAGCTGAGATTATTTGAATTACAAATGGGATTTTACCAAAAGATTTACTTCAGTAAAGCAAAAGTATCAGGCTTGCTCCCTGGTGGAATTTAAATATAATTTGACTTCTGTGAGACACCCCTTTAGTGGTCTAGGTTTACCCTCTAGCCTCAAGCTCCTCTTTAAAATTAGGTAAGGAAGCTTTTAACAGTAGCAGATAAGGTGTAATCAGTAAAATGATAATCCTACTGCTAATAACAATCATGAACTGTCCTACCAGAGGATCCAGAATGGGGCAGGTGCCGGGCCAACCACTTGGCATTTACTTCCTTCAACCCCCATCAACTCTGCTTTGTAGATGAGGAACCTGAGGCCTGGAAGCTGGAAGAGACTGTGCCGCGTCACACAGTTAGGAAGAGGCCCAGGTGGCCTTCCAGTCCCTCACTGCACCCACAAAACTGGGGGATAGGGGTTCACTCTCCCACTCAGCATTCCTGAGGCCGAGGGCTCCCAGTCTGGCATTTTAGAGAAGAGCTCAGGCATAGGTTCTTTGCGGACCCATGTCACAGCTTAGGTCCTCAATGACCAAAGCAGGCAGAGGTGTCCAGCTGGGTCCAGGGTCCAAGACCCCGCTTCTACCTCATTCTCCATGCCCCCACGCATTTCACTGAAGAAGAAACTGAGGGGAGAAGTCAAGAAGTCAAGTTTTCACAAGGCCTCATGTTTAACGTAACTTAGGAGAAAACCTAAGAAAAAATCTAAAGGAAGATCAGAAATCAAAGTGGACCACCAGACTAAAGAGAATCGGGGAGCACTGAGAAAGTAACGGAGCTTGGAGCTGCCATTTCTGCTTCCCTAACCGTCGCCAGACCTGCCCTCCTCTGCACCACCAATCTGCGGTTTAGGCCAGACAGAACCCTGTGTGTTCATATGGTTGTTTAATGATGATCAGGGCCCTGCCCTTCTCCTCTCCCCAACTCCCTGCCCCAGGGGCCTACAGGTTAGAGCCATCAGGAGTGAAGCCCAGATGTGCCTACACATCTGTGTGCACATGCAGGTGTGATTTCATGTCTGTCCTTGCTGGAATCCGGGACCTGAGGCTACAGCAGCAGAGGTGGAATCAGGGGAGACTCTTGGTTTACTCATGGTGAGACCTGCTCATCTGCTTAGCCCTCAAACGCCAGCCCAGTGTCATTTTTTAATCCCCGAAACCTGGCACGAAGCAGAGTCCTTGCCCCCTGCAGCAGTCAATAAACACTTGAGCTGTGCTCTGGAGGAGGCTGGAGAGGACTGCCCCAGCTGGGCTCACCAAGGACAAGGATACATCAGGCACCCGCCCATGGAGGCCCAGCCCTGGCACAGTGGGAAGGGGACCCAGCCATGACTGAGACCCTCTCTGTCCCCGAGGTGCTTGGGGACAGTGGGGAGAGCGAGCATGCAGGTGACCAAACACAATGCAGACCAAGCTGTGAGTTCTGGGGGAAGAGCTGCTCGAAATCCAAGATGCCGATTAAACCGCCAGGGCAGCAGGGTCTCTGTGATTGGGAACACATCATGGGAAAAGCAACACTGGAGCTGAGCCTGGAAGTTGGGGTTCTGGACTCTGACGAGCAGATACGGGGGAGAAGGCTGTCCAGGTGGAGGCAGAGGCTGGGAGGGATCTGGCCCAGTAGGCAGGGGGTTGTGGTGACAGGCACAGGGGATGAGGCTGGGGAAGGTGATGAGGCCAGGAAGAGATGGTGAGCTTCTCTCTGCATCCATGAGACCCACTCACTGAGCCTGGGGTACATTCTAGTAGCACAAGCCACCTGCGCTGAAAGGGGCCAAGAGCTTTCACTGTGCTCTGACCAAGAGCACCCCAGGGGCCAGCTTAGGAGCAGACTTAGAAAGCACAGCTCTGCCCCAGGGGTTGCCCTTGGTGAGCCCAGCTGGGGCAGTCCTCTCCAGCCTCCTCCACAGCACAGCTCAAGTGTTTATTGACTGCTGCAGGGCGCAAGGACTCTGCTTCGTGCCGGGTTTCAGGGATTAAAAAATAACACTGGACTGGGGTTTGAGGGCTAAGCAGACGAGCAGATCTCACTATGAGTAAACCAAGGGTCTCCCTCTTGGTGGCTCCCATGTCTCTGCTCCCTGAGGGCAGGGGGAGCTCTGTGTTCACCACCGTGAGCCAGGAATCTGCCCAGTGCCGGGAACCTGTGGATGCCCCAGAGATGCCACTTAATGAATCAGGCAGAAGAAAGACTTTGCACAAGAGAGAAAGCCTCCCATCCACAAACCCGCCCCGCTGTGCGGTCCAGGGCGAGTATCTCCAGGAGGGCCGCAAACCCGCCCCGCTGTACAGTCTAGGGGCCAGCATCTGCAGGAGGGCCGCAAACCCACCCTGCTGTACAGTCTAGGGGCCAGCATCTGCAGGAGGGCCGCAAACCCACCCCACTGTGTGGTCTAGGGCCAGCATCCGCAGGAGGGCCGCAAACCCGCCCCACTGTGTGGTCTAGGGCCAGCATCCGCAGGAGGGGCTGTCTCCTGCACCGGGGCGGGGGTGGCACAGAACACGTGGAGTGACTCTGGGTCACTGGTGGAGCATTAAGAGCTCCTCCTGACCCAGCTGGGCCGCTGGTATGGACACCACTGATGAGACAGAATTGCAATCAGCCTGTCTGTAACCTGACTCATTTTATAGAAGAAAAAGGAATGAATAGAAAGGAAGACATGACTCCTGTGGTAAAACCCCGGAAAGCCATGCTTTTGAAAGCACCCGGCCTGGGACATCTCACATGGGAGTTGTGGCCCCACACTCTGTGTGCAGCAGCAGGTGCACGGCCAGATGAGAAGGGCCCAGTAACTGTGAAGGGTCATGATGGCTGGTGGTGCCCAGTGGAGTGATCACTACTGTCTGGGGCAGAAGGGGGCACCGAGTTGGGTGCAGAGGTCTCTGGGCATAGTCAGCAGCTGGCAGTCCTAGCCCTCTTGCCTGAGGCTTGGTTTCCTCAGCCTCAAAATGGGGACCCCAGTGCCCACCAGAAGGCTGCTGTGAGCCTGAGATGGCCTTGATGGTCTGGGGACTGGGAGGGGCAGCCTGGCTGCTGTGAGCCTGAGATGGCCTTGATGGTCTGGGGACTGGGACGGGCAGCCTGGAAGAAGGTGCCTTGTGACCTCTGGGCAGGGCCAAAGAAGCCCAGGCATAGAAAGCATCAGCGTCATTGGCTAAAAGTACGCAAAGCAAACACAAGAAAACAGCGAGTCTGAGCGGGAACCAACTGGGAATCATGTTCCAGAAAAAGAAACCACTTTCGATGGTCAGGAAGAACGTGCTGGAATCGCAGTGGGCTAGGGCGCCCTGGAGCAGCTTTCTCCAGCTGGGCACGACTGACGGCAGGGTGGGGTCACTGCGGTGGGGCCATCCTGGGCACTGCAGGATGTCAGCAGCATCCCCAGTCTCAACTCACTTGGCCTGGAACAAACCCTCGCCTCCCCACACTGGTCACAACCAAAAAAGCCTCTGGATGTTGTCAGATGTCACCTGGGGAAAAAGCCGCCCAAAGCCAAGAAGCCCTGCAGACCATCACCCAGCTACAGGCGTCCCCTGGGCAGAGCACATCCCAACCATGGGCCTCCCATCCCTGTGGAGGTTTGGTCCCGGGCCCAAGGACCACAAGAAAGGGCAGCGGCCTCCAACAGGCCACCGGCTTCTGTTTCAAAGGGCTCTGTGTCCATGCCACCTTTGCAGCCAGCCCATGGCAGCGTGAGGGAGAGGCCTGGCCACCTCAACAAAGGAGGACGTCCGCATGGAGAACTGCTGCCCTTCCTGAGCACCCGGCCTGAAGAGAGGACCCCCTGGGGGTTATCCCAGCACAGAAGGTGACAGCCACAGGCTGAGACCCGTTAAAGAACAGGGATGTGGCTGGCATCTGGGGATATGGGCATCAGCACCCTCAAATGCTGAGGCCTCAAACACGAAGGCAGCCCTGTCCTCCTGAACCACACACTTGCCGTCCCATCCCAGCTCACTAGCCAGCTACGTCAGCCCAAGCCTGGCCTGCCCCCTCTCTCTCTTGCTCACCCCTGTGTGGCACAGGCCACTGACTCACTGTCCCCTGCAGGGGGACATGAGGGCAGAACCGGTCAGCCTGTTGTGGGGGTGGCCCCACGTTCCAGAGCAGGGTAGGCTCATGAGGGCTGAGCCAAAGCTCCCTGAATCCATTGGGAGGCTCTGCACACGTCTGTCGGGAGGCCTTGAGGGGTGACCGGGCTCACGCTAGCCCTGCCTCAAATTCCTCTGCCGTAGACATAAGTTCTGGATGCTCTGTTCCTTGCCCATGGAGAGCAGGGTCCTCTCTCTCCCTCCAGCTGCGGCCCCTGAGTCCTCCTCAATTATGTGCAGTGGGCTGATTCCCATTCACAATGAGGCTCTGTCCAGAGCGGGATGCGTCCCCCAAGCCAAGGAACAGAGGATGGAGTCAGTGTCCCAAGACAGCATAGCAGGTCAACAGCAGGGCCAGGGACCAAGCCAGGCCACACAGGCTCCAGTGCCCACCGCATGGGAAGCCACACCCCACCCACACCCCCCGGCCCTCAGCACCTACTGTTTGTGCATAAACACAAACTCTGGAGGGTGGGGGGTGCCTTGGTCCTCCCTACACCCCATAGCCCCTGGAGGGCAGGTCTGGGTTTAGGGGAGCTTTGTAAACATTTCATGGGGCAAAATTGAACTTCAGGGGGTCAGAAAGGTGTGCACCACACTCTGCTCTCTTCCTGGCTCTCGCCGTCCTTGCAGGGCAGGCTGTGGTCTGGGCACCTACAGCGATGCCCCGCATGATGCCAGCAACAATGACTCTTCCCTAGGCAAACGAACCCCGGCGTCAGGGACTGTGCACCCCGACTGCAGCCCTCCTGACCCTGATGTGGGGCTGGGGGCTGATGGGATCACCCAGAGCTGCCCACATCTGACACCACCGAGCACACAGCCAGGGGCTGAAGAAAGGAAGGTGGTTTGGGCTCCTTTCTGCAGACCAGAGGCATGGAAGGAGGGTTCCAGATGGGCTCAGGGTGAGACCACCCCCACCATGTGACCAGTCGGAGCTAGTCAGCACCCAGACCTTCCCCAGCTCCTGTTTCAGGCCCTGGAGTCAGCTGTGTGCCTGCCCCTCTCTGGGTCTCAGCTTCTTTCTCTATAGAATGGGCTGGGTGCGGGAGAACCTAAGTATCTCCACTCTTGGGCCAAACTGGAGGAATGGTGTAAGAACATCCTGTTGCTAACAGCAGCAATAATCATGTGTTATTATTGTTATTGTTTTGGACCGCAGCAGCAGGCCACAGTCCACAAGCCACGTGCCTTCCATAGTGACTTCATGAGGCACTCGGTAACAGAAGCCGCTCAACGGCAGGATCATTTTCCAATAGAAACAGTGTGATGCCCTCCTCAGGCCTAGTTACTGTAGGTGGGGATGATGCCAACACTGAGCAAAACATACTCCAGCCTCAGCACAATCTTAAAAAGAAGAACAAAGCTGGAACTCACACTGCCTGATTTTAAACCTTACGACAAAGCTACAGTAACCAAAACAGTGGGGTGCCAGCATAAAGACAGACGTGCAGACCAGTGGGACAGAACGGAGAGCCCAGGAGTAAACCCTCACACATATGGTGAAGAGATTTCAACAAAAGTGCTAAGGCCATTGAACAAGGAGGGGTGGTCTTTTCAATAAATGGTGCTGGGAAAGCTGGACTCCCACGTGCAAAAGAGTAAATTGGACCCTTACACGTATATAACAACATATGTAAAAATAAACTCAAAATGGATCAAAGACCTAAAAGAACAAAACTGTAACACTCTTAAAAGAAAACAGAGAACAAAATGTCACAACACTGGATTTGATTTCTTGGCTACGGCACCAAAGACACAATCAGCAAAAGAAAAAAAAATAGACAATTTGGACTTCATGAAAATTCAAAAGTTTTGTATATCAAAAGATTCTATCAACCAAATAAAATGGCAAGTCACAGAATGGAATAAAATACTTGCAAACCAAGTATCTATAAGTGATTTCACCATCCAGAACATAGAGAGAACTCCTAAAACTCAACACCATCAAAATGATTCCAAAATGGACAAAGGACCTGGAATAGACATTAGCCCAAAGAAGACACACAAATGACCAACAAGCACATGGAAAGACGCTTAGCCCCACTCAGCATTAGGGAAATGCAAATTCAAACCACACTGAGATACAGCTCCTCACCCATTAGGATGGCTGCTATCAAAAAAAAAAACAGAAAATAGGCCAGGCGCAGAGGCTCACGACTGTAATCTCAGCACTTTGGGAGGCCGAGGCAGGTGGATCACCTGAGGTCAAGAGTTCGAGAACAGCCTCGCCAACATGGTGAAACCCCATCTCTGCTAAAAATACAAAAATTAGCCAGGCATGATGGCACGTGCCTGTAATCCCAGCTATTCAGGAGGCTGA
This sequence comes from Trachypithecus francoisi, assembly GCF_009764315.1. Taxonomy (NCBI): domain Eukaryota; kingdom Metazoa; phylum Chordata; class Mammalia; order Primates; family Cercopithecidae; genus Trachypithecus; species Trachypithecus francoisi. The sequence goes on along the minus strand of NW_022681442.1, from coordinate 1,549,144 downwards.
GGCAGGAGAATCACTGGAACCCGGAGGTGGAGGTTGCAGTGAGCCAAGATCGAGCCATTTCACTCCAGCCTGGGCTACAGAGCAAGACTCCATCTCAAACAACAACAACAACAACAACAACAACAACAACAAAATGAGCAGAAAACAGGTGCTGGTGAGGATGGAAAAACTGGAACCCCTGAGCACTGTGGGTGGGGATGAGAAACAGTGGAGGCCCTGTGGAAAACAGTATGGCAGCTCCTGAAATAATTAAAAATAGAACTACCCTATGATTCAGCAATCCCACATCTCCGTGTATACACAAGAGAATTGCAAGCCGGGTTGTTTAAAGAGGTATCTGTGTTTCTTTCCTTTTTCTTGAGACATAGGTTCTGCTCTGTTGCCTAAGCTGGAGTGCAGTGGCATGATCATGGCTCACTGTAGCCTCGACTGCCTGGCCTCAAGCAATCCTCCTGCCTCAGCCTCTTGAGTAACTGTGACCACAGGCATGTGCCACCATGCCTGGCTAATTTAAAATAATTTTTTGTAAAGACGGAGGTCTCACTATGTTGCCCAGGCTGGTCTCAAACTCTTCGGCTCAAGTGATCCTCCTACCTCCCGAAGTGCCAAGATGACAGGCATGAGCTACGGCACCCGGCCTGCAGAGTATTTGCACATTCATGTTCACAGCAGCATTATTCACAACCGCTAACATGTGGAAGCCACCCAAGTGTCCATCAGTGGGTGAATGGATAAGCAAAATGTGGTGTGTGTGTGTGTGTGTGTGTGTGTACAGCTGGTGCAAAAGGAATTGCAGTTTTTGCCTTTAAAAGTAATGGGCCAGGTGCAGCGACTCACGCCTGTAATCCCAGCACTTTGGGAGGCTGAGGCGGGCAGATTACCTGAGAATGACACACACAGCCTGGCTGGTGCAACGGTGGGGGATGCAAGGAGGATGGGGTGGGGGCTTCAAGGCATGGCTGGGATTTGGGCAGGTGGAGCTGGCACCACAGACCCTGGGCTGAAACTCTTAGGACAATCTGCGGTACACAGACCATTCAGCAATTCAAGACCAGGCTGGGCCAACATGGTGAGACCCCATTTCTACTAAAAATACAAAAAGTTAGCAGGGCGTGGTGGCGTGCGCCTGTAATCCCAGCTACTTGGGAGGCTGAGGCAGGAGAATCTCTTGGATCCAGAAGGCAGAGGTTGCAGTGAGCCAAGATCATACCACTGCACTCCAGCCTGGGAGGCAGAGCAAGACTCCGTCTCAAAAAACACAAAAGAAAGAAAGTAATGGTGTGATGCTTACACAACATTCGGAATGTACTTAATGCATTAAACTGTACACTTGAAAATGGTTACAATGATACATTTTATGTTATACATATTTACCACAGTAAGAAAATTGGAAAAAAAAGAAACAAAAACCATGTTCCAATCACGCTGAACTGGTGTTTCCAGGAGGCAAACATCCAACACAAAGCCCACGCCCCGTGTAGCTCCTTCCGCTGGTCTAGTGCACGGGAATTCTCAAAAGTCCATCATGAAGAATCCGGGACAGTTAGGAAAGCAGCCTGTGCCTCACTGCCCCTGGAGGCCAGTGAAGATCTGTGGAATTCCTAAACTGGAATTTGTGCATTAATAGCCCTGATACTTTCAGAGCATTCTGACCAAGAAACACAAGGTGGGCAAAGTGTCACAGTAAAACGCGGGGAGACATCCGAGGACAGGGGATGCAACTGGCAGAACTGCGCTGTTTTTAACCGAAAAGGATTTCAGTTCCTTATGAAGACACCTTCACTGCTTCCCAAGGTGCTGTGTCGCAGCCATTCAATCATTCACTCATAATGAATGTCGAGAGCATCTGACGGGTGCCAGTCCTGTGCCAGGCAGGACAAGAATGGAGGAACGCACACCTTGGCACCAGCCCGCAAGAGCATGGGCTCCAGTGGGGAAGGGAGTTCCACGTCCTGAGACCCTGCAGAGGGACTGTGCAAGGCCTAGAGAGTGATGCACAGAGTCTGGCTGGCGTGAGGGTGGGGGGTGCAGGGAGGACAGGGGAGGCTTCAAGGCGTGGCTGGGATTTGGGCAGGTTGAGCTGGCATCACAGACCCTGGGCTGAAACTTAGGACAATCCGCGGTGCACAGACCACTCAGCCCAAAGCAGTGAAACCTCGTGTCACCCCAAAGCTCCACAGGGAAACACCTCAGGGCTCAAGGGGTGGAGACAACCTGTGGCCAAGTGGCCAGGGAGGGGCCTGGGCAGACAGGAGCACCCACTGGCACCTTCCAGGGCGGCTGGGACAGGCTCACTCACTACCCAAAACAGGTACGGAATAAACAAAGGAAAACCAAACACCTTCCCTGAGGAGACTGCAGAGCAAACATGGGCGAATGGAAACGGGGTGCTCCAGGAAATGAGGATGCCCCTCGGCTGGAGGGGGTGCGCCTCACTGGAGGACACGCAGCCAAGGCTCTGCATGTCACAGTGTGGAACCAGGCAGGAGCCACAGCCAGCACTGCCCACCATGTCACAGTGTGGAACCAGGCAGGAGCCACAGCCAGCACTGCCCACCCCACACGGAGGCCACAGGGTGTGCTCAGCGTTCCCTGAAAGGGGGCTCCAGAGCCTGCTCCAGGGGGACAGGCTGAGAGGTGGGGGAGGTGTCCATTAAGGGCTTCTTGGGGTGGGCATCCTCCACCATGGCCCCAGGAACCGCTGCCCCCTTGGGCAGTGCCATTGGTGACACAAGGAAGCCAGGCACATCTTTTTTGGCTTGTTTTTAGCAAACCTAAAAGCCGAAGAGCCACTGCCAGTTGATTCAGATGCTTATTGCCTGAGAAGCGACGCAACCGACCAGGCTCCCAGGCAATGGGGACAAATAAACATGCCCGTTCCCATTCTGTTCTTAGCTGCACAAACCAGCACATTGCCAGGAGGAAACAGCACCAGCGTGACATGGGCTTGGTCCCCATGATGGCCATTCTGGCTTCACGTATTTTTAAGTGAAAAGCAGATGCAACATATTTCTAAATTCAATTAAATAAATAAAAGTTCTTAATTTCCCATAAATATTCTCAGAGAGCAACAAGATCCATATACCATCTTCATGCAATTTTAATCAATTCAACCATAATCTCCCTTTACGAAAGGCACAGAAAGCCTTGGGGCCCAGGACGTGTGGTTCCATCTATTAAGCCAACACATGGCCCCACCGGAGAGACTCCAACAGCACCTGCAGGTGGCTGCTCCGCCTGCAAACACACCCTGGCAACGACGGGGAACTCACCCCTTCTCGGGCAGCCATGCCTCCTATGCTGACGTCTCGGGCAGCCATGCCTCCTATGCTGACGTCTCGGGCAGCCATGCCTCCTATGCTGACGTCTCGGGCAGCCATGCCTCCTATGCTGACGTCTCGGGCAGCCATGCCTCCTATGCTGACGTCTCGGGCAGCCATGCCTCCTATGCTGACGTCTCGGGCAGCCATGCCTCCTATGCTGATGTCTCGGGCAGCCATGCCTCCTATGCTGACGTCTCGGGCAGCCACGCCTCCTATTCTGACATCTCCCACCCTGAACCTACGCCTCTGGATGAACCCATGCCTCTGGAATGTGAGGATCTTGCATTTCTTCATCTTTGTCTTCTACCTTTCGGCCTTCCCTCTGCCCTTTGAGTCTACCTGCCCTGAGACGTCCCCTGAGGACAGTCGAGCCCCTTATCCACTGGGTTAGTGCTCCTCCCTGCTTGGTTATTTGAGGAGAGTCCGCTACGTAAGCAGCTGTCCCGGCCATCCCACGTCTGTGCGCAATGCTCCCCTCCTCCACCCTGCTCAGTTAGGACGTAGGGATGGGGAGGCAGAGTCTCCACAGGCAAACTCTATTTCCACCCCACCATCTGCATGTTGTCAAGTGCTCGGTAGACAGCTTGACATTCCCAGCCCAGGACTGCTGCTGGCTTCTCCAGGCCCCCACTGCTTCCTACCAGAAATGGGAAGAAGAGTGGCAGAAATGAGATCTAACAGAGACCGTTAGTTACTATTCCGAGCAATGCCACTTGCCCTACAAACTCATGGCATCCAGCCCAGGAAAGAACAGTTCGGTCAGCCTCATGCACAAACAACTTAGGCAGAAACCTGATAGACGTGTGAAGCACTGTAAGCTTTAAGAGCACGTTTACGACCGTAAAAATAACTGATGCCCATTGTAGAAACTTTTTGAAAATACCTAAAAGTATATGAAGAATAGAAAAATTACTTACAAACTCATCAGCCAGAGCTAACCACAATTATTAGTCTGATTATTTCCTCACAATCCCATTTCTGCATATTTAAACAAAACTGGGATCACCCCGTACACACATTTTTATATCATTTTTGCCTAATTTTATGTGGTAAGAATGTTTCCAATGTATGCACTAATCTGCCTTCTCCAGGATTCTAGTACGGGGACCTTCCACTGTTTATTTCACAGTTCCCTGCTGTGGGGCAGACAGCTTCCTAATTTTTATTGTGAAAATACCACAATGGAGTCTTCATTCCTAAATTATCTGCATTTCTAGGTGCTTAGGAGATATTCCTAGACAGGGAATGTGGATTCCGTGTGCACACTAAGGCCCCCACCGTCAGCTACCAGAAACGTCCCACAGGACATTCTGGCAATTGCTTCCCGGGACGCCCATCTTCGCTTACTCCACTAGGTCAGAGAAGGCCAGGTCATTGCATGCTTTCTGTTCTGAGAGTCAGTTTACGGCTGGCCATTGAGACGAGCACTGCAGTAATCACTGTTTCCACTGGCAAATCCTGTGGTGTGCTATCAGGAGAACTGACACAGCCATGCCGGTCTGTTCTGTGAACTTTTCCATGTCTTTCATTCATTTGATAATCCATTAGCAGTTAGATTTTGTCACATTTGTGGCAATATTAGTAAAAGGGCCAGAGTGGTCTGGGGTCTGGAGTGTAGGGAGTCCTTGCAGGTGATCCCCACGAGGCTGCAAACAAGGAGCCCCTTGGGCTGTGCTCAGAGATTTCAGAATGATGGAGTTTCATTCCTTGAAAGGACTCGACTTAGCATAAACTCAACCAGCATAGAGTGGGAAGTCATCTGGACATATCTGACGCTATTTCAACATTTGTAGGAGGATGGTCTTCTTTATTTATTTTTTATTTTTATTTTATTTTATTTTTGAGAGAGGGTCTGGCTCTGTCACCCAGGCTAGAGTATAGTGGTGTAATCTCAGTTCATTGTAACCTGTACCTCCTGAGCTCAAGCCACCCTCCAATCTCAGCCTCCCAAGTAGCTGGAACTATAGGCACCTGCCACCCACATCCAGGTAATTTTTGTAATTTTTATAGAGACAGGGTTTCACCATGTTGCCCAGGTTGGTTTCAAACTCTTGAGCTCAAGCAATCTGCCCACCTCAGCCTCCCAAAGTGCTAGGATTACAGACGTGAGCCACTGCGCCTGGCCAGGAGGGTGGCCTTCTTAATAATGCCTTGGAAATCCTTGGTGATACACAGCTAACAGACATTAAGATGGAAACAGAATTTGGAGCAAGGACATTCAAACCAGTAATGGGTCGGATGGGCAGACCCTAGACCCAGCCCAAGAAGGTCCCCGGGTCAGACGTGGAGCACCATGCTTTGTCCACGAGAGAGGGCCACAGAGCATCATGGTGTCATCAAGGTGGCATCCTCAAAATGCACACACAAGTGATTGTTCTGCACCCAACTCTAAGAGTGACTAAGTCGCCACAGAAATTAGAGAGCACAGAACTATGGTGTGGTGTTTGTTTAAGGTGTCAACATGACTGGATTAAGGAATACTTAGGGAACTGCTCAAACATCACTTCTGGGTGTGTCTGTGGGGGTGTTTCCAGAGGAGCTTGGGGTGTGAGTCTGAGCACACTGGGTAGGGAAGGTCCACCCTCAATGTGGGTGGGCGCCATCATTGGTTCAGGGCCTGGAGAGAACAAAAACAGAGGAAAGGTGAGTGTCTCCATCTGTCTGCTGGAGCTGGGACTCCTTCCTCCCCTGTCCCTAGACATCAGAACTTCAGGCTTCAGGCCTTTGGACTCCAAGATTCACACCAGCATTCCCGCAGGTGCTCAGGCCTTCAGCTTCAGATTCAGAATGACGCCATCAACTTCTCCAGTTCTGAGGCCTTCAGACTTGGCCTGAGCCACGATACCAGGATCCCAGGGTCTCCAGCTTGCAGGCAATCTGTCATGGGACTTCTCAGTCTCATGATCATGTGAGCCAATTCCCTTAACAAATCCCCCTCTTAACAAATACCCCTCTCATAGATCTGTATCTGTCGATATCTATCTCTATATTAACAAATCCCCCTCTCACATATCTATATCTGTATCTGTCGATATCTATCTCTATATCTCCTATTGGTTCTGTCTTTCTGGAAAACTCTGACTAATACCTATGGGTTTGTGTTTTCTTTGCCCTGGACAGAATGGCATTTAAAAAGAAGCAGAAAAGTGATTGAGAACCCAACGTCTTGGGGACACTTTTTGCTGTAAGAGCACTGTAGACACAGCCCTTTAAGGGGCCTAACATTTTACTGGGATCCAAGTGCATCTTGGTACCATCCCCTCAAGATCAAGAAGACAGCCTGAGTGTGGCAACAAGACTCTGCCAAGCATGCTGAGGATCCTCATGGCCAAAGTGGACCCCAGAATTACACACAATATGCCCTGGAAGTGATGAATTCACTGAGGTCACCTCTGAGAACTGGGCCCCTAAATGACATAGAGCAAGTAGCCCCAACAGCTGACTTCCCTGTCTGGGGCCGAGACTGTGAGCGCCCTGAAGGCAAGGCCATGGTCTGATTCTATCTTGCTCTTGATGTCTGCCCCGATGCCTGACACAGGCCAACAATCAGAAGTATGCTCTGAATGTTATAAAATGAGGTCTTCTCATTCTTCCTCTATCGGTCTTGGTAACAGAACCAATTTGAGCCCACTGGTTATTTCAATGCAAACTGTTGCTATCACGAAGCAGGGCCTGTTGACCTCAAGCTCGCGAGCGGCCCTGTGTCCTATTCTTCCCAACCCAGTAGACCAGGCAGGAGGGACCCTACAGGGCCTAGTGGGGTATCTGGAGTGCCCTGGGGTCCTGGCACACAAATGTCTCCATACATACTCCTGTCCCAAGATGTGCAGATGTTTTCAGAGATGACTAAGCCAAGACCCAGTGTTTCTCTGTGGCCACAGGCTATGTTCAGCCACCCTGGACAGCTGGGCCAGCCAGAAGAAGAAGAAAGAGGTTTGCTCCCCTCTCTCCTTATCTCTCCCAGAGGGGCAGAGGTGAGGGCAATGAAGAACGAAGCTGGCCACTCTGGCAGGCAGTTACACACATGGCCAGGGTAGGAGCACCCCCTCCACACGGGGCAGTCATTTGACTTTCTAAGCAACCTCTTGGGAAGAAGGCATTATTGTTGCTTTCATAACTGTAACGGACAAAATGCTAAGACAGAAGCCTTCGTGGATAACCCACTTCTCACACTTGGGCATTCATTCCTCAAGCTCCATAGTCTGGGAGGCAATTCCTGGCAGCCAGCCCTCACCCCTGCAACAAGGCAACAAGGGCCACCTGGCTGGCATGTGGCAAAGGGTGCCCCTGCCTATGGCAGAGCGGCCGCTGATCTGAGAGCGCCACTCTGTGATCGATGGCTCCCTCTCAGAAAGGTGAAAGGAGTGCTCTCAAAGCTTATATTTATTTGTCAGCTTCACAGTTCATTCCCATTGCCTAAAAGATCAATACGCCACCATTTCCGAGGGCAGGATGGACAGTGAGCAGGACGGTGAGCAGGGCAGTGGGGACATGGTGCAGTTCCGCGTGCCCGTGACCCCACCCCTGGATAAACACTTCTTGCCCCACAATTTTTTTCCTGCGCGTTTTGCATTTCAAACCACAGAAACACACGACGATAAGGGAAACCGTCATTTGTTCGACATCACGAAGTTACAGAAGGTGCACAACTCGCTGACAGAGCCGGGATGTGACCAGGCAGGAGGACGAGCTTCGGAACAATTAAAACCAGCCGTCATCCTCAAACAGCCCAGCCTTCACCTATAACCAAGGCAAACAAACTTCATCCATTTCTTTTTTTTCCCTTTCTTTTTTTTTTTTCTTTTTTTCAATTTCAAAATGCTCAGTGTAGCAGTGGGGCTGGGATGCATTTCACTCTTGACTGGGTACAGTGAGATTGCTAATCAGGATTACTTGATTCAGTCAACACTGATTTCAATAAAAAGACCCAAAAATTATCATAAATATAGAGAAAGTGCGGGCGGCAGTGACAGGTGATTAAAATCTCATTCGCTTGGAATCAGCCTGATTCATGGATGTGGAGGAGGGTCAGTCCTGATTCCGCCACGGTGATCGTATCTGCCTCTCTGCAGCCACTTCGGAGCACACACGCACACACGGGCACCCACACACGCACACACGGGCACCAAGTAGATCCACAAACAGCAAACCGCAGGGGATGCGGCCTCTTGAAAAACAGGCTTTGAATAATAACTGCTGCGAATTATGCCTGGCAAGGGGTACGGGGAGCCAATTTGGCACCAGACGAGCTGGGACGCCCCGAGTATGAGGAGGACCAGTGCCGAATAGGAACATTTGCTGAAAACTCAGACTGGCAGTGCATGGTTAGAAAGATTTCAAGGGCTGAAACCAGCCTGCACAGCAGTATATGTGGCATTTGATTAGAGCTAAAGTGATTCCTTCAAACACAAAAGAAGGAAAAAGGATCTCGAAGCCCTCAGAAGCCACTGAGGCTCAAGTGGCCCCCCGAGCTGGAAGGGAATCCTGCTCCCAGTCCAGCAGCCTCTGCAGGCGGGTGCCCATGTGAGGGGCGCAAGCGTGGCTGAATATTTCCTAAGGCCCTATACCAACCTTCACTCAATGTCCTCTATTCCTTTCATCAACCAGACCCCAGTGGGTCTCCTCTGTGCTCTACGGCAGCATCAGAGCCCACCCAGAGTGAGTGAGGCCCCGCAGGGCAGGCCAGGCACCCCCAACCTACCTCCTCCCAGTACCGCCCCCAGTGCCAAACACTGGGCTTCAGCCTGGCCACGCTGGGCGCCAGCACCTGCCTCTCCCCTCCTCCCTGCTCAGCCCCACTCTCTATCAACTCCCCCTCCAGTAGCTTCACGGTCCCAGTGAGAACCACCTAGGACACAGACCAAGCCCTCTGTTCCTGCGCCCTGTCCAGGCTAGGCTTACCAGATTTAGCAAATGAAAATACAGGGCACTCAGTTAAATGTGAATTTCCGAGAAGCAATGTCCCTGTTTCTCCAAAATTCATTTTTAACTGAGCATCTTGTATTTTGCCATGCAACCTTAACCCTGACTGAACGTGGCACCTCAGGGCCTAGTATTAATATCCCCCCTCTCCAGCCTCCTCTTACTCCCTGATCTACTGCCTGAAGACATGCCCCTCCCTCCACCCTTGAAGACCCCAGAGACCCTTCCCACTTCCAGGCAGAGATGTCACTCTGCCCTGGACGCTCACAGCGAGGCCCCCCACCCCGTCCACATTCACTGTAGGTCCAGTGGGTACTGAGAAGATCCTGGGCTCCATCTTCACTAGCAACTTGGGGTCAGGTATCATCTGTCCCTTGTACATAGTAGGTGCCCAATAAATCCCAGTGGCTCTAACTAAGGCCCCTCACCGCACACAGTGACCTGCAGGTGCTCCTTCCTGGGTGGCTCCCCCAGATCCTCCTCCTGCTTCCTCATCTCAAGGCCCATGTAAATGAGTCATTCTGGGTAATTGTTTGACTATTAGCTCATTTGCATACTATTAAGTGGCAAGCTTAGCAGTGGGGCTGGGAGTTTCTAAGTTCACTCCCCCTCATTTCCCTCCAATTTCCAGCCCATTCCCTCACAAGCTCCTTCTGCTCCAGTTGGGAAGAGGAGACTGAACAAGGGCCAGCAACTCCACAGGCACCAAATTAGCTGCCAGGTGACTGAGGTACGATTTCCACATTCAGATCTGAGCTGCTCTACCCACAGTCAGGCCTGCAGTCACAGGCAAAGGTCAGTGCTCTTAGGAGACCCAATTCATTCTCTGTGCAGAGCTGGGTCCTCGGGAAACTTTTAGAACCTTCTAGAGCCCTCTGGCACACTCTAGAACCCAAAGCATTCTGGGTTGTCAGGATGAGGTCTGGATCAGGAGGATGGTGAGCTCACTTTGAACAAGGGCCTACTGTGTACCTGGTGGTGATCTAACTAGATCAACAAGTAATGTTTAGGATAAGCACCTCCCAAATATCGCATGGGATGTACTTATCCATCACACTAGCTGTAGCTGGTGGGGCTCTAAGAACTGGACCCTCTAGTGGATCATGATGTGGATGCATTTTCCTGTCTCCACTCCAGCCAAATGTACCTGCGTCGTGAGCTGCTTCTCACAGGGCAGATTCTTGAAGGTCCCACTCCCACCTGTCACAGCAGCCACTGTGGCCCATGGCTGCCCCAGCACCCAGAGTGGAGTTGGGAACCAGGCTTGGATCTGCCCGGTGACTGCTCGCCTGGGACCAGGGCGGCCCTGCCTTCCCAGCTCTCCGGTGGGGAAGGTGGGATCCTGTCCTGCCTGGCTCCAGCAGAAGGACCCAGTGCCATCATTCTGACCTTCTTTCTGTGCTGCAAACTCCCACCAACGGGACCTCCTTGAGGACAGAGCAGCTGCCAATTCCTGTGTGGCCCCAACCCTGAGAACTGGCCTCCCAACTCAGCGCCAGCTGCAGAGCACCAAGCACCCATATATAAGGCATGGGGTTAGATACATGCACCCCACAAGGCTGGCGGGCAGCAGGCGGTGCCTCCTGATCAGGACAGCTCATCCAGAGCCCAGAGCCTGGGTGTCCAGGGCACAGACAGCTCTCAGCCACCATTCCTCCCACATCAGCACTGGGGAGTCCAGAGTCCAACCCCGGCCACATCCCCAGTCACCGCCACACAGGAACAAAGACTAAGCTCATCTGGAGCAGAGCCTGGCCCTGCCACACCACGACGTTGGGCAGAGCCAAGGGCACAGAATGTGGGCTGGGGACAGGAGAGGCCAGGACACCAAGGGGGCCACAATCAGCCACGGTCAGCCGTGGACAAACGAATGGCCGGGAAAGGCAGAGCCCAAGCAGCCCTGGAGTACCAGGGCCCCTCCTCCACCATCATCCATCGGGGGACTTCCTGAAGCTGCCCCCCCAACACTGCAGCTGGTGCCCAGGGCTGCGCGTCAACGGCGGCAGGTGCAGATGGTTCTGGGGGACTGTGCAGAGCAGCCACATCAATTACAATTGCTGCAATTATTAAATTATAGAATTATATAGAATTCCATTTATGGAATGACAGAAAACATTGCGACTGACTCTCGCACCCACCTGACAGTTTATAAAGTCCCCTCCCTTCACCTGCCAGGTCCTGGTCCTCTCAAAGTCAGGCCCAGCAAAGGTGAGGACTAGTTCGAGGCCCCCCAGCTTCTACCAGGTGGGACAAGGACATAACCCCTGCCCGGCCCACCACCCCCTCCCGCCTGGCTCAGAGTCACCCTCATGGGCAGGAAGGCCCTGTGCATCTCTCTCCGGGGATGATGTCAAAGGCTGCAACAAGAGAGCACAAGAGAGCACAAGAGCCAGGCTGCCCGGGCCCCAGCTTGCTGAGGGATGGGAGAGGCCCACAGGAAGTAGGGCTGGTCTGTCAGGGGACCCTTGGCCTGCGTGGGGAACCAGAGGCTGTGTGGGGCATCCTCAGCTGTGTGGGGAACCGGGGCTGTGCGGGGGACCCTTGGCCTATGTGGAGCCAGGGGCTGTGTGGGGGACCCTCAGCCTGTGTGGGGAACCAGGGGCTGTGGGGTGACCCTTGGCCTATGTGGGGACCCAGGGCTATGCAGGGGACCCTCAGCTGTGTGGGGAGCCAGGGGCTGCGGAGGTACCCTTGGCCCGTGTGGAGACCCAGGGGCTGTGGGGGTACCCTTGGCCTGTGTGGGGAACCAGGGGCTGTGTGGGGGGTCCTTGGGCTGTGTGGGGGACCCTTGGCCTGTGTGGAGACCCAGGGGCTGTGGGGGGACCCTTGGCCTGTGTGGGGACCCAGGGGTTGGGGGGACCCTAGGCCTGTGTTGGGACCCAGGGGTTGGTGGGACCCTAGGCCTGTGTGGGTACCCAGGGGTTGGGGGGACCCTTGGCCTGTGTGGGGACCCAGGGGCTGTGGGGGAAACCTCAGGCTGTGTTGGGACCCAGGGGCTGTGGGGGCACCCTTGGCCTGCATGAGGACCTGGAGCAGCAGGGGAGCCCTTGGCCTGTGTGCGGACACGGGGCTGTGGGGGCACCCTTGGCCTGCGTGGGGACCCAGGGGTAGCAGGGGGACCCCTGGCCTGTGTGGGGACCCAGTGGCTGTGGGGCCACCCTTGGCCTGTGTGGGGACCCAGGGGTAGCAGGGGGACCCCTGGCCTGTGTGGGGACCCAGTGGCTGTGGGGCCACCCTTGGCCTGTGTGGGGACCCAGGGGTAGCAGGGGGACCCCTGGCCTGTGTGGGGAACCAGTGGCTGTGGGGGGACCCTCAGGTGTATGGGGACCCAGTGGCTGTGGGGGGACCCTTGGCCTGTGTGGGGACCCAGGGGCGGCGGGGGGACCCTTGGCCTGTGTGGGGACCCAGGGGCAGTGGGGGGACCCTTGGCCTGTGTGGGGACCCAGGGGTTGGGGGGACCCTAGGCCTGTGTTGGGACCCAGGGGTTGGGGGGACCCTAGGCCTGTGTGGGTACCCAGGGGTGGGGGGACCCTTGGCCTGTGTGGGGACCCAGGGGCTGTGGGGGAAACCTCAGGCTGTGTTGGGACCCAGGGGCTGTGGGGGCACCCTTGGCCTGCATGAGGACCTGGAGCAGCAGGGGAGGCCTTGGCCTGTGTGCGGACACGGGGCTGTGGGGGCACCCATGGCCTGTGTGGGGACCCAGGGGTAGCAGGGGGACCCCTGGCCTGTGTGGGGAACCAGTGGCTGTGGGGGGACCCTCAGTTGTATGGGGACCCAGTGGCTGTGGGGGGACCCTTGGCCTGTGTGGGGACCCAGGGGCGGCGGGGGGACCCTTGGCCTGTGTGGGGACCCAGGGGCAGTGGGGGGACCCTTGGCCTGTGTGGGTACCCAGGGGTTGGGGAGACCCTAGGCCTGTATGGGGACCCAGGGGTTGGGGGGACCCTAGGCCTGTATGGGGACCCAAGGCTGTGGGGGGACCCTTGGCCTGTGTGGGGACCCAGGGGCAGTGGGGGGACCCCTGGCCTGTGTGGGGACCCAGTGGCTGTGGGGGGACCCTCAGTTGTATGGGGACCCAGGGGCAGTGGGGGGACCCTTGGCCTGTGTGGGGACCCAGGGGTTGGGGGGACCCTAGGCCTGTGTGGGGACCCAAGGCTGTGGGAGTCCCCAAGGCCAGGGAAGCGCTGCTACAAGCAAGTCCCCCGCAGGGAACCTCAGACGCGAACAAATCAAGGCAGGGGAGCTACGGTTTGGCCAAGGGAGTTCCTAATTCAGCAGAAGTTTTTGCCTACTTGATGAGCTGGCTCCACGGGTCAGATGTGTGAGAACAACCCTCAGTCGCCCCGCCCGTGATAGTGCATATCCTACGTGACACATGCCGAGTGCCAGGCGCCAGCCAGCTCCATTCGGGCCCCAAGGGCTGCAGTGAGGAAGAGCCCAGAGAATCCCCAGACGCCGGACTGGCTGTCTGAAAGCGGAACAGCACCCGTGCCGGGAACAAGATCCCTGAGTCTACAGCTGGGATCAGACGGGTGGGAGGACCACAGGCCTCAGGAGGCCCAGCGGACAAGGGAAAGAGCCTGGGGTTTCAGGGCACACAGAGACCACCAGTTTGAGCAGAGGGCAGGATGGTTTGGACAGCACTGCCCAGTTAAAGGACAGAAGGCAGGACACCCAAGTCTACACAGCCCTCCCCTGGGGGACCCTGAGTGGGAACAGGATCCTTGAGAACAGAGAGGCCCCAGGGACCTCAAGTGGGAAAGGCCAGTGGTGACCGCAAGAAAAAGCAGCAGGCTTTGTCACATGCTCCTGCCCTCAAGACACACGAGCCCTGCCCTAAGCCCACACAACCTGTGGGTGTCTGCAAGCCCCCCTGTCTGTCCTCACATTCCCACTCAGGCAGCTACACCTGATCACAGCGGCTTCCAAGCTCAGCCTGACCACAACTGAGGCCCTGGGAAGGAGAACAACTGTCCAACCCCCACCCCATGCCCACACAGCACCAGAGGCACCTCTGGGAACTGCAGGTCACAGCAGGTTCCTACACTGATACCTCACCTCCTCACCACGGCCCACCCCCAGGTCAACCTGTCCCAGGCTGTCCCTAGCAGCCAAGGGGAGCGGCTCTAAGGAAGTTCAAGTCCTCCCCGAGCCACACTTTCCCCAAGATGTCACTGTGCTTGACAGCTGCTGAAGAATTCCCAGGGAAACATTCCATCCCAGCATCTTGTAATATTCCACCCCTCTAAAAGGTGAAGCATGATGAAAACTCACACTTTTCCTAAATAATGGTATTTTCTTTTAAGTAGGCACATGGGTACACTTTCACAAAATGCATTAGTCAAAATACTTCGAAATGGTACAAGCCATTTTCTGGCATGTTCATTGACATCACATACACAATCACACTCCACAATCATACAAACTGTAGAGAGACCACCGCGTCCTTCAGGAGCACCTGCAATCACACTCCACAATCATGCAAACTGTAGAGAGACCACCGCGTCCTTCAGGAGCACCTGCAATCACACTCCACAATCATGCAAACTGTAGAGAGACCACCGCGTCCTTCAGGAGCACCTGCAATCACACTCCACAATCATGCAAACTGTAGAGAGACCACCGCGTCCTTCAGGAGCACCTGCAATCACACTCCACAATCATGCAAACTGTAGAGAGACCACCGCGTCCTTCAGGAGCACCTGCAATCACACTCCACAATCATGCAAACTGTAGAGAGACCACCGCGTCCTTCAGGAGCACCTGCAATCACACTCCACAATCATGCAAACTGTAGAGAGACCACCGCGTCCTTCAGGAGCACCTGCAATCACACTCCACAATCATGCAAACTGTAGAGAGACCACCGCGTCCTTCAGGAGCACCTGCAATCACACTCCACAATCATGCAAACTGTAGAGAGACCACCGCGTCCTTCAGGAGCACCGGCAATCACACTCCACAATCATGCAAACTGTAGAGAGACCACCGCGTCCTTCAGGAGCACCGGCAATCACACTCCACAATCATACAAACTGTAGAGAGACCACCGCGTCCTTCAGGAGCACCTGCAATCATACTCCACAATCATACAAACTGTAAAGAGACCACCGCGTCCTTCAGCAACACCTGGCAGGAGACCCTCTTCTGCTCCTGCTGAGTTTTTGTCCGAGGCTAGCCCCCGGCATGAGGCCTCATCAGTGAGCCCCTCTGGTACAAAGACTGCTCTGTTCTCGAATGGAAATTAGTGGGTTTTTTTAAAGTACAAGGCGGGGCCAGGTGCAGTGGCTCTCATCGATAGACCCAGCACTTTGGGAGGCCAAGGGAGGCAGATCACTTGAGCTCAGGAGTTCAAGACCAGCCTGGACAACACGGCAAAAAATAAGAAAAAAAAGACAAAAATTAGCCAGGCATGGTGGTGCACACCTGTAGTCCCTGCTACCAGAAGGCTGAGGTGGGAACATTCTTGAGCCCAGGAGGTCAAGGCTGCAGGGAGCTGTGATTATGCCACTGCACCCAGCCTAGCTGGCAGAGTGAGACCCTGTCTCGAAAATAAAATAAATAAAAGTGAAAAAATAGAAGTTCATGAGGGAAAAGAAGAAAACAATGTAGCATTTTGGATGGGCAGCACAGGCAGGCACAAGCAGAGTGCTCCTCCTCCTCGGCTGTGGTCCACGAGAAAGGCGTGGCTGCAGCCGACAGGCACTGCCTTGCATCCTGCGGCCTGGTCTGTACTCCAAGTAAGTCAAGGCCATTGAGTCAATAGGGGCAAGAGGGAAGCACGATGTTACGTGGGGGTCTTCATGGCCCATAAAATCAACCTGGGGAAAGAGAACAGAACTTTGGGGCAGAACCAGGAAGAATTCACTGCAGGCCTTCTGGATCCAGTCAGACCGCCAAGGCCAAAGTGACCAGTTGGCATCTGATCACTCAATTATCCCAACTCCATCCTTTAAACAGCTCCTAGAACCTCTCTCCTGTCCCAAACAAATCAATGAGGGCTCTTGATGTCTTTCTTCTTCAGAGGAAGCACCAAAGCCACTCCACTGCACAAAATAATCTGAATCTCAAGTTTATTACATTTCAGAAGCGAACAATCCCACCCGCCCAGAAGGTGCCCTTGTGTGCCAGTGGAACACACAGCCTTCAACTTCTAAGATCTGCCTGCAGAGCAGAGCGGCAGCAGCCAAGCTGTATTCGAGCACACTCTGAGGGCAGTGGTGCCAGTGCCGGCTGGTAGCCCTGGCCCTCCTTCCTGCCCTCCATCCTCCCCTCCCCCAGGTCAAAAGCATCCTGCCACTTCTCAAGGATGCAAGTATTCTGATGAATACTAAGGACAGGGTGAAATCTGAAAACAACATGATGATTCCAGTCTACGTAAGAAACTCCAGACCATCAAAAATCAAACCAACCAACAATCACATTAAAAGTTCCCACCGCCATCGGCTGAAACACATGACCGTTCCTCTGGGCAATGTTCTGACTGTGCAGACCCCATTTAAAGACTTGGGGTTTTTGCTTTTGTTTTTGTTTTGGTTCTGTTTTCCTTGTTTTGCCAAGTTTGGTGAGGAAACAGTTCAAGGGAAATCCAAACGACAGCTGCCCACTCTGCCATAACATTTGCGTCTCCTCCTAATGCCACCCTGGGGCCATAATTCTGCTCCTCTGCTACGCAGACTTCGTCAGACTGGACACTTCCCGCGCTTCTCAGCAATCAATGGAATTAGAATTCCCAGATGGAACTAGAGATCCCAGAGTCAATGGCAAACTTCTGTCACACACAAGCTAATACTCGACTTCGTCTAAGTTACTTATAGCCCAGGAAAATGGAACCAACCTTATGATTGCACTTATGAGCAAGATCTTTCCAGATACCATGTCCTTAGAACTTACAAGGAGTTATGCTAAGCCCTGTGAGGGCCTCTAGTGCTAGTTAGAGGGTCCCTCATGTCCCTGTGGCCCATGTCCCCCTCTAGAGGTACGATTCCTGGCAGCTTCCTCTCTGATGGGGACGTATCAGCCTCTTTTCTGAGCACACAGCCCTGAGGGTCCACTGGGGTACAACAGGCAAACAGGGCACAATGACTTGAGCTCACTTGCGGGTCAGACTCAAGCCCCCACCCAGGCACACACCTGCACTGCCACGTCATACGCACAAACATACGTCATGCTTCCCTGCATAGGCGCCCTGGGCTCTACGCGTGCCCACAGCTGTAGGTCAGAAGCAGCCTTTCCCTCCTCCTCACCTTGCAGGCCCTACCCTCTGACCTGTCCGCACAAAATCCCGTGCATTTCAAGAAAGCCATGAGACAAGGGGCTCATCCAGGTCAGCCCTCAACGCTTAGAGGCAGAGCCCCCTAGGCCTCTCAACGTGAGCCCCCTTGGCCTCCTGGGCTAGTCCAGGATGGAGTCTTCAGCACCTGTCCAGCCCCAGGCACAGAAGGGGAAAGAATAAAGGACCCGACAGCCTGGTTTCAAATCCCAGCTACACCCCTTCCCAGCTGAGTGACCTCAGACAAGCTTCTGAATGTCCCCAAATCTGAGGAAATGACAGTCATTATAATAAGAGGGCTGTTAGAGGCATACCTTGTAAAGAGCCCCGTGCTCAGTAGCACTTAAAACCATGAGCTGCTGTTATCTCTACTGTGGGCGGGTGAGGAATGATGGCATCTGCCCCCGCCCTCCTCCTCACACCCCCTAGGAAGTAGGGGGCTGGCAGAGGAAGTGCAGAGGTGGCCTTGGGAGTTGAGAGGTGGCCCATGATGCCAGGGGAGCCGCGGGGGAGCTTGGGCATGGGAATGTGGAGGGCACCGCCCACCCCGGAAACCTGTCAGCAGGGCTGCCATAAACACCCCACACTCGATCCTCCCACGTTGGGCCACAGGAAACAGGACTGGAGCGTAAAACCAGGTGGGCCCCAGGTCCCTCAGCCTCGGGCTGCCTGGCCGTGAAGCAGTCCCATGCCTGCGACGGGACCCACCCCAGCAGTGAGGAAGACCTGCTCTTAGAGCTTCCCAGGTCCCAGGAACACGTGAGGGAGAGCCCGCCCGCTCCCTGAATCTCTCTTGGAAACGCGGTCACAACATGTGGGAAAATGCGTTTATTTTAAATTAGGAAAGTAACACATCCTACCTCCATAGTAGATTGAGATAAATAACCACTAAATTCAGCCTGTTGGCAGGCATCAAGTTCAAGGGACGAAAGAAACCCACGATGGGCTTAGCGAGACTTAGCAAGGATATCAGCTTACAGGGCAGCAAGGGGTGTCAGACGAGCTGGGCTGGAGCTCCGCACCCTTGCTCAGAAACGTGAGGCCTCAAGCAGGTGGACACGTGACAGGGACAACACAAATGTCTGTTCTGCCCCGGTCACCACAAAAGGTGTGCCAGGCACTGAACGCCTGCAGAAGGTAGCCCAGCAGCCCTTCCTGAGGCCTTGCTTCTAGGAAACCCACCACCCGGTGGTCAGTGCCAAGACTAGGCCCAGAGGCGAGGTGCTGGGTGAGCACTGGGCACCGGGAGAGAGAAGACTCAGCCACAGACTCTGGGCAGGCCAAAAGGGCAGGGGGGAGCCCTCCAGGCCCAAAGCACTGGGCACTCTGGCGGTGGTGGAGATGAGCAGGCAGAGGCGGTGGTGAGGGAACGCCAGGGCAGTGAGCAGCATTCCATCCCCAGGGCCTGGAGGCCAGAGAGAGGGGGAAGGCGGAGGCAGGAACCCCGCGGAGGCAGGAACCCCTCAAAGAGGCAGAGCTGGGGGACAGGACCAGGCTGGCCTTCCAGAAGGATTCCTGAGTGGTGGAGTGCTGGGCCTGGATGGAGCTACAAAAGAAGGGCTCTGCAGAGGCCAAAACTGCCAAGAGCAGAGAGCAGTCATTTGCAGTGTCATCCCAGGGCCAGGTGCTGGGTGAGACCCCAATCCAGACCCACAAAGGATGACGCGGGGAGCAAAGTGAGCTCACAGGACAGACACACAAGGACCTGGCAGTTCCTTGGGAAGGGAGCTCCCCCATTTAAAAGCTGTGGCCCAAGCTGTTGACCCCTGCGTCCCTGCAGCCAGGAGAAACGCCTCCTATCCTCAGGGAGCCCCGCCTCACCCACTCAGGGCACCAGGGCTCCCGCAGCCTGGACGGCTCCCCATGGGTTCTCAGCACTAACTGATTTTCATTTACAAGAGCTTTTAGGAAGATAAAAATGGTGCTTAAGTTTTAAAAGCTATAGATCATTGCAGGTTTTGAGTGATTTTAGGACATTTCTCTAACAGGAAGGCACCATTCTGGGGTGGTCCAGAACCCTTCTTTAGCCCTGTGGACCTGCTTCTCAAGACAGTAATATAAGACGCATTGACAAAAATAAACCCCCAAAATCACAAAAACAAAAAGGGTACTAAGGGTACTGAATACTGACGCTGGGGGAAAGGCCTACAGTTAGGTAAATGCCAAATAAAACCAAAGCAAATCAGTGTCACCACTGTGTTCACCTCCCCAGAGCACCAGCCCCAGTGGTCCTGCAAGAGCATCCCACACACCACAGGGACAGCTGCACAGCCTTCATAAGCTCTGGGACGGTGAGGTCAAACCCAACCAGCAAAGCAGACAACTCGGGCCCCGGGGCACTGGGGGAAATCGGGGACTACCACGTCCACACAGGGTGCATTCCACAGATGGCCTCTCTGGTCCTTTACGCATGCCACGATCACATTTATCTCTTCCAAATAATGCCTGCCTATTTGCCAGCGTGGTGACTGCATTTGAATGTACCATCAGTAAAATCTTATTTTTAAATGAAATCAATATAAAATTGTATTAAATACTTACAACTGACTTTTAAAAACCAGGGCAGACTCTCCTCCCATACAAATCTAAATTGGGGCGGGAGGGACAGAAATTTTCTGTGCAGAACGCTCAGGTACAGGCGTTTGTTTTGAAGCCAGTTGCCAGATCACACGTTGACATTAATTCAGCGGACCTAGGAGCAAGATACATTCTAATTTATGGCATGTACTTATGTACTGCTTTCTAATGGGTATTTTTCTGTGGATTCTAAGAGGAAGGTCGCAGATACAACCGATTCCTGTCCTCCATTCTAAACCACTTTGCCTGCACGATGGGAATGACTGGATCACTCCACCGGCTGCTCAAGAAGCCAACAACTTCCTCCACATAAACAAGGCCCGCCAGAGCCAGAGAGCTGCCAGGCGGCTCTTCACTGGGGCCAGGCCTGACCCGGCCTTCCCAGTTGGAGGGGATTCCAGCGGCTCTCCACAAACAAATAAACAGCAAATACTTACAGGAGACAGCCTTGTAGAACTGATTCCTTAATCAACAGTTAAAGAAGCAAATTGGATTTGCCCTATTGCAAAAAAAATTAATTCCAGATTGTAGTTATTGTCTTAAGTACAAGAAGGTTGTCTTATAGGCTTGGCTGGATAATTTCATTTTAAAAGTATCGCTAAAATTTGATGTCCCTTGGGATTTGTGGGTTTCTCCATCATTATATAACTGTAAACTTCTGGAGGTTAGAGATTGGATAATTTCTTTCAGCTGGACCTGGCCTCCAGCACACTTGGACGCTAGGGATGAGCCCCAAGTGGTTGCTAGGAGTCGCCAGCCAGGCTTGGGAACAAGACAGGTCCCCGGGATGCACATCCAAAGTTTGAGTGTGCGAGACTTTTCCTCATTTATTTTCCGTCAGACTTTTTTTTTTTTTTTTTTTTTTAACTCTGCTATGAATTAAAAGAATTGCTAGGAATTCTTTTCACTGGCTGCATCCATGCTAGCCAATGAAAACAACACCGAAACAAAGATCCCATCTCTTTCAGGCTTTTGGGCTTGATCCGTTTCAGCAGTTTTTTTCTGTGCTGAGCTCTCTGGAACCATATGTTCAACAACGTTATGGAGGGCGCTGGCCTTCGGCGCAGACCCAGCTGAAACCGTAAAATGCTCGGTAAAACCAGTCGCTCTGAGGGTGCAGTGCGTGTGTCCACAGGTAAAATATCTTCCCAGACCTTCCCACCCTATGCGTGATTTCTGAGTTGATTAACATTTCATCTCTAGTGTTATGTTATTATCGCCTTTATGTTTTAATCCATTTTTTACACCGTGGGAAAAGAAAAATATCACCGTTCTAGTCATCAAGTTATTCCTGTAAAATCCTAAATAAAACGAGAATTTTATTAAAGAGATTTATCTTATACAACAAGAATAAAATCAATGTGCACGGCCGGTCCGGCATCCAGTTACAATAACATTAAAATATATTGTTTATTTGCGGGTGGGGTCATTTCTCTTTTCAGATTGGTCAGTGAGGGGAACACCATAGTGCACTGCTTTCAGAATATTGGCTTGGTGGCTGGACATGCAGGGAACATTTTTATTGTTAATCAATGCCAATCAATTCTGAGCCTTGATGTTAAATAGGGATCAATACCGCTGGGCTGCAGATGAGATCTGATTTCAATTGGGGAGCAAACCTGCAGAAGTTTTTAATCATAAGGTAAATCAAGACCTGGAACATAAGTCAGAGGAATTAATATAGGTGGTGTAGGACCTCTCTTGCCACTGATCCAGCAGAAGGAAATTTCTGTCATATTTCATTATCACTCTTAGGGTAGGCTGAAGGCAGCGTTTGGGGAGCATTTTCTTAGTGGAAGCTGGAGCGCCCCTCACACCACACGGTGAATCCTTGCTGCAACTGAGCCTGCTGGTCCACCGAGTATAGTTATACGTATGCCCCATGAATCTCATTTTATGCGATTAAGATCCATAAAAATTCAATAGCTTTTCTTCTGCAATTCACATTTTACCTGGTGAAATATCATAAGAATTTCATTATCTTTGCAGCTGTTGCCTAGGATCAAGCAAAGGTTATTATCCTCTTCGAAAACACTATAGAATATGTACGAAAATGTCAGGAGAACTGGGCATTTAAAGCTTGATTTTTTAAAAGAAAAACACTGTCTGAAGTTTAGAATAAACTGTACTTGACATTTATGTACCATGATGCATTTCTTGGTAAACTGATTTTGCAAGGAAATTCTTTGAATTCGACTCTGTGACCAGATTGTAAAAGGAAAAGGGAAGATGGGTGGGAAGGGAAGGGAAGGGGAGGGGAGGGGAGGGGAGGGGAGGGGAGGGGAGGGGAGGGCTGGGGGGATCTGGAGGCAGAAGCAAGAAAGGAAGCAGAGGGAGGGAGGGGGAGCAATGGCAAAGCACTCCAAAACCAAAGCTCTCCCCACATCAGTCTGTATAGGATTTCCTAACCTTTCAGATAACCATCCCTCGAAGATAACTCCGGAGAACCCTAACCGATTGCAATGGTCTAATCCTATGGATCATTCAGGCCCGTTTAAAGCATTTGAAGAAAAATGGCCAGTGCAAAGAAGGTGATTGATCAGAGGGCTCTGTAAATCACACGGATTCCGTACAGTCCTCCAGCCTCCACTGCTAGGGTTCCATCTATGATGATAAATTAGCATTAGATGGAACCTAATGAGTTTACTAAACATTTGGGATTTGTGCTAATAAACTGGCTGGCTGTGAACTAGCAGAAGCGGTGCACAATCCCGGAGCTCTCTCTTATCTCTGTAACATGACAGTTAAACCACGCTTCCAATCTGCGATCAATTCATCATCCGACACCATTGTACATTCTTCACCAAAAGATAATTACTGCTTCCCTGGATCAGAACACTCATATTTCCTCGGAATTGCAGGTATGATAGCAGCCCCTGTCACCACTTCCTTTGAGCCTCACCATACAGCTCTATTTATGATCATTATTTTCGCCTAAACAAGCCTTTTTCCTCAACTTGATAACGAAACCTGCTACGAGGAGAAGGGAACAGTTAAGACATTGTTTCTCTGCGGAGTGCTTTTACGTTTAGTGGAGGCCGCTGACAAATATTTTATTCAGGGCATTAGTAAAAGTTTCCACTCGTTAGAAGATATCGCTACTATTTCCTTCCAAAAAAAAAAAAAAATCCTGTTCCTGGCTCTGATTTGTTAAACACAGACAGGGAGTAAGAACAGAGCAAGTAACGTCACAGGGAATAAATCAAAACATGATTAAAAAGACCGTAGCCGTTTTAAAATCACATGCCCGCGGATTCCCTGCTTCTCACTGCTGGGCCCTCAGTCCTGGCCTCGCACGGATCTGCCCTGGCGACTGGTCAACTCTGTTTGACCCCCAGCACACGCAATAAATTACCATAACACACAACTCTGAAACAATGTAAATTAGTTACTGCTCGCAGTCTAATAAATGGGAACAAATGTGTTTGGGGCTGGAATGGGGTTCTGGATGCTGTAATTGCTGAAAATAATTAGAATGGGGTCTGAGGAAACATGAGCGGCAGTTACTTGTCATGACAAATGTCCCGAACCCGGTAAATATGCTGCTGACCGCAGGACTCAGAGCAGCCAAATGACATTTTTCCTTAAAGTTAAATGTCTCATAAGCCTTGCTTTATTCACGATCACGTATGAAAGAAGTATTTTTAAAACTATAAGACACATCTATGTGTCATAATATTCTGACCCAAAACAAGTTTATTTTTGTTTCTGAGCTTTTTCTTGGATTGTTGTTGGCATGCCACACTGCAGACGGGGCCAGCGTCCCAGTCAGGAGCTCCAGTGACCAACAGAAGAGGGAGAAGATCCGTGCCCCCACGTTGGGGGGAACAGGAGAGGGCAGGATCTATTTTTGAGCCACACAAAGGTGCACCTCTGGATGGAGAACCTCACCATTTATTAACTTGCATAACTCATTTATTTGTTCAAAGTAATGATCTTTGGGGAAAGGACTGTTATATTTAGAACCTGCTTGTCAAATTTAATAAATGATAGTGATCGCCGGCCTTCCCCCTCTGCACGCACTTTCCCAGCTCCTTCCACCTTTCCCTAGGGCCTCGCTGGCCGGGGACCTGGCAGCCCATGTCTCGGTAACTGATGGCGGCTGCCCAGTGGCTGGATCGGGCCGATGACCTCGGACGGTGGGGACCAGCAGCATGTCCAATCCAATCCCCCACTTGTTTCCTGACCCAATCTTCCTCGTGTCAGGGGACGAGCCGCTTCATTGAGAAAATGGAAATGGACAGGGAGCTCCCTTTGGCAGCATTTCCAATAACCAAATATCAAGGAAGAGGGCCGCCGGGGGACCACCCCATCCCGGCACACTGATCTGATTTACAAACCTTTCCTAATGGGAAACAAATGCTGTGGGTGTGAATTCATACTTAACCATAAAAACCCTTGCATTACTCTGTCTCGTATTAAATACCACATATAACTCTCAGCAGGTTTTATGTTGTGTTTTACTGTCAGCAATGGCTAAAGCTGGCCTAACATTTTGTTTGGCAATTAGGAAAATTTGTAGTTTAATTTATTAAACCAAAAAAGCCAACAACTATACTGAATGCTGAATTCATTCTGTTTTTATGCCACAGTGCAGTATATGTGCCTTCCCAATAATTTAATCATTTTCCTTTTATGGCCTATGCTACTTAAATATTCCCAAATAGTATTGTTGAGGAAATAAACCCCTTATAATAAGTGAAATTGAGCCATGCCACTTAAATTCTGAATGTAAAGTTAAAATGTTTTCATTTCTTTCTTTGCAAAGGAACCAAATGCTTCGGGGAAAAAAAAAGAAAAGAAAAAGAAGGGCAGGACGGGCAAACTTCCGAAAGCTTGGCGAACCCCACTGACAACATCCAAACACCAAAACGTGACCTGCTACCTTGACAAGCTCAGGAGTGAAGGATTTCACTCCTAAAACACCAAGACATGGAAAGGAAGGAAGCAGAGTGCCCAGAAACCTTAAAGAAGGGAAAAAAAATTACATTCAAAGAGAGTATTATCGGTGAGCTAAAAAGTCACAAGAAGACATGGAGGAAACTTAAATGCCTGCTGTTCAGTGAAAGCAGCCAGTCTGGGCCAGGCATGGTGGCTCACATCTGTAATCCCAGCACTTTGGGAGGCTGAGGCGGGTGGATCACCTGAGGTCAGGAGTTCGAGACCAGCCTGACGAACATGGTAAAACCCTGTCACTACTAAAAACATAAAAAATTAGCCAGGTGTGGTGGCGCATGCCTGTAATCCCAGCTACTTGGGAAGCTGAGGCAGAAGAATCACTTGAACCCAGGAGGAGGAGGTTGCAGTGAGCCACGATTGCACCATTGCACTCCAGCCTGGGCAACAAGAGCAAAAACTCCGTCTCAAAAAAAAAAAAAAAAAAAAAAAAAGCAGAAGCAGCTAACCTGGAAAAACTACATACTGTATGCTACCAACTCTACCACATTCTGAAATAGCAAAACTAGAGACACAGTAAAAGGATCCAGGGGTGCCAGGGTTTCAAAAAAGGGGGAGGGGTGGCTAGGTGGAGCACATGTGAAACTATTCTGCACGGCCCTGCAATGGCAGGTACATGTCACAATGCGTTTGCCAAAACCCATGAAATGTACCACACCAAGAGTGAACCCAATGTAAACTGCAGACGTTAGTTCATATTTGTGTATCAGCATTGGCTCAGGTGTAATGAGGATACTGCACCAAAGCAAGACGTTAATACTGGGGGAAGCAGCAGGGTGGAGGGAGGTTCAGGGATATGGGAACTCGGTACTCTCTGCTCATTTTTCTGTAAACCTAACACTGCTCTAAAAAATACTATATTCACTGTTTTTAAAGCGTTATGAGAACACCTTTAAATCCGCATCAGACGCAGAAGAAGACAAGGCCAGGTTAGGGGTGCCTGTTGCTGGTGGGGCTTCAATGTCCCTGCTTTATGCCCTGCCCCCCAGGCTGTCTGCATCTCCCAGTCCTTCCTCCTGACCATGAGATGTCATTCTGCAGAGCCGGACGTGTGGTTCTTAACAATGACAACTTGAAAAGGACACCTGCATTAATCTGTCAGAAGAGCATTTAGGCCCCTGCCAGCCATCTCTCCTGGTGCTGAAGTTCTTAGAAAACTTAAGGGGCACTTGTGCAGTGGCTCTCACCTATAATCCCAGCACTTTGGGAGGTCAAGGTGGGCGGATCACCTGAGGTCGGGAGTTCAAGACCAGCCTGACCAACATGGAGAAACCCCATCTCAACTAAAAAAAATACAAAATTAGCTGGGCGTGGTGGTGCATTCCTGTAATTCCAGCTACTCGGTAGGCTGAGGCAGGAGAATCGCTTGAACCCAGGAGGCGGAGGTTGCGGTGAGCCAAGATCGTGCCATTGTACTCCAGTTTGGGGCAACAAGAGCAAAACTCCATCTCAAAATAACAAGAAAAAAAGGAAAGAAAGAAAGAAAAAGAAAACTTAGGGGGCACTCAGGGAGGAGCCCCTCCCCAAACCAGTGAGCATCGTCCTAGGCTCCAATGCCACGAAGACTAAGCTGGCCTTCCTGGGTGTTACATTAAATAAAAGGGACACTCCCCCATTGGGCCTAAATGACCCTGTTCCAAGTGATGGGACTCTTAGGGGAACGTGACCTTTGATGCAGGCCCCATCGCTGCCCGGCGTTGGGTAACCCTGCTCAGGATCCCCACATGCACACCTGGGGAAGGCGAACGCTGCCTGCCCATGCCCATAATCAAATCCCGGGCTTGTACTGCACTTATGTCACCCTCGGATGGCTCCAGCCCAGGCACAGGCCTCCAGACCGGTTTTTCAGCAGCTCCGTAACATCCAGATTGGCCATCTCTGTGCAAGCTTTCTGATTCCATGAAAACTTACAGAAAGAGGGAGGGGTGCAGTTCCTTATGAAACCATTGTGGAAACCTGGACTCAGCTGGCAGGCCTCAATGGTCAAGGTTGGTCTTTCTCCCTTTGTCAAGTCAACCTTACCAGGGCAAATGCTTTTAGGGCCTTAAACACTGCCAAAGTTTTGTTTCCTTGTGTGCTTTAACATGGCACCCTGCCCCCAACTGCTTTCTGCTGAGAGGGACAGAGGAAAATATAGGCAGGAGGGTGGAGAGTGGAGGGAGGAGAGAGGGAGGGGAGGCAGAGGAGGGAGGGGAGGGGGGCGGAGGCAGGGGCGGCGGCTGGAGCTGCCTGTCTGGGCAAATGCACGGCCTCCTCTCCAGATGTGCAGGCAGCTCAGTCTTCCAGCAGAGACACGCTGGAGCCGACTCCTTCCGTTCGCGGGGCCTGGGCTCCATGTCCTACAACAACACAACCGCGAGCCCCTTCCTTTCCGCACATGTTAAACTCATTTCCTAGTGAATTACTGGGAAGGCGCGGCCGCTGCCCCCACCACTGTTTGCAGAGGATGCGCCCCATCCACTCGGCACCACAGTCCTGCATGAATTCTGAGCATTTTCTAGCTGAGCGACTTCCAGCGAAGGAATTGGAGAGGGATCATTTTCATTTGTGTTGTTTTTAAAGGGAAGGGGAAATGAGTGATTCAAAAACAACTAAAATAAGAGTTTCCCAATACCCCTCCCTGCAGTGCTCTCTATCGAACTGCTGGCAAATTTATAGCATTTACTCTTTTGACAGATACGTCTGACCTTTTTCTGAATACATCGTTTTGAAAACAGTTTTCTCAAGCTTCTACAATTTAATGAACGCTGGTTACCCCAAAGACTAAGAAGCTTATAAAATTCAGCAAGAACAACAACAAAAAAACCCTTAACCCATAAAATTCCTGCACTAATTTTTCTAAATGATAGCCATATTTTTATTGTAAAGCATGAATAATGTCAGCATAATGTCTCATTATATAGAGTTTGGACCACAAACATTTTTGGGAGATTTGCTATTAAGATAAACAAACAAGAGGAGCTTGTGTTCTGGCAAGCTGACGGAGGGAATGGTTTTCATTTTCTCCAAGTGTAGGCTGCAGAAGCTTTGCCAACTGCAGGTTAAGCCCCTTGAGTTTTCACTTCCTGTACCCCCACTTGTCAATCACTTCCTGTCTGCAACGACAATTTCCATCATTAGAGCTTGGAATTTTTATCTTCTTCAACGTGTCTCCCTTTGCCACTGTTAGTTTGAATTCTGATAAATTATTCACCATCCTTAAAAAGTAACCAACGATTACAGCATCACAGTGAGCCACCTACGCCTAGCAAAGATCACCATCCTCCTTGTCTGTCTCCTAAAGGCTTTGACGAGGGCAGCTTCTCCTGCCTTCTTCGGCATCACGAGAAGGCCTCTGGCCAGCCCCAATTATCTTCTGGTGCACAGAGTAATTATTTGCTTCCTGTAAGCATGCGTAACAGAACCTCGAGTTTGGACGGCTTTCCATAAAGTAATCCAATTCACCCATGCCATCCTAACACAATTACAGGCACTGCAATATCTTCGCTCCTCACCTGATAAGGCTGCCGCAGCGGCGCAGGATGGTTTGCGTCAACATGCCTCCCAGAGTATAGCTTCTGACAGCCCCGCTTCCAGCCCTTGCCTCCACCCCTGCACGTTCATACCCAGCTGCATGCTGCTGCGGGGCCCGGGCAGGCAACATCACGAGGTTTTCACCCTTGCACAAGCAGACGGGAATCCGAGTTGGTTGAGAGTGATGTGGAAGTCATTGTGGGTGTGTGGCTTGTTTTCAAACCCAGCCCTTGACTGGCCTGGTGGTCGAGTCCTTACCCAGGTCAGGCAGCCATAAATCTCACAGGCCTCCTCGGCCTAGGCCAGAGATGCAGGCCCGGGCCTGGTGGTGGCCCTGGCCCACCGTGGCAGGCGACCACGCGCACTGTGACACACAGCGGAGGCTGACCATGCAGCCGGCGTGGTGCACACCCGCATCTCAAGGTTATGGGCAGAGCAAACCTACAAAGTGGGCACTGTTCCTGGTGCCTCCCTCTTTAAATGAAAGCATGCCATTGTGCCTCCATAATGCAGCTCTTCCTTTTCTGTTTATTTTCAGAAGTTTGGGGGGGAAAATTGAAAGGATGAATGAATGCAGTGAACTTTTTGCCTCTCCCTACTGGCGCTGCCAGGGAATAAAACAGCCATTCACACCTGAGCCCGGCGAAGCCAAATGGGGCCGGTGCCAGCCAGAATCAGATTCTTTGTAGCCACATCCATTCATCCAAAGAGTGTTTTAATATTGCCAAATTTCTAGCCAATACTTTCCCTTCACTGAAGGCCCAATGTATTAAAACAGACCCTGAACCAAAGAGCGCCTCCAATGCACAGCCTCCGCCAAGAGAGGATCCCCAGGACCCCAAGGCCTATCCAGTGATAATTATATTCACATCTTTAAGAAAACTGAGAAGGAAAAATTAACACTAAACTATACTGTTTTCATTGCATTATGCAGATGAAATGACGAGTTGTCATTTAAGAAGTTAATAAACAGTCTCCGTTTTGCAGGTTATCCAAATGCTACTGAATAGAAAACCTTGGATCCCTAAATGATGTGTAATTAATATTATTTTTAAAATCCTCCTTGACAGGCCGGGGCTTAGCCAAAATGTAAATGACATTAAAGAAGACAATGAATTTAATTTTATTTAATGTCCCTTTTTGCAGATCCTCATTTACATAGCATTTTTAACAAAAGCGTTGACCTTATAAATGCTGGCATTTGTACAGCTTCAGCAGAGTTGGATTTAATCACGCTCGTGCAAAGCCATGAGGGAGGAAGCTTTAAGTTCTCTGCTTGGAGATGGAGTAGGAATAAAAACATTGGGACTGGTCAAATGTTTATCCTCCCCGCTTCTGAAAACAACCTGACAAGAAGATGTAAAGGGCTAGGGAATAACCCGGTGCTGTTTGTAAGGCTTGGTAATAATCATACATAATCGTTTGGAAATATAGCTAATAAAAAATATAATGAGTGTTCAGCAAAATCGGCATTAGGCCCAAATTACATGATATTAATACTTGAACAGGTGCAGAAAGGCGCTTTAAATGAGGTAAATGAATAAAATGTCCCAGAGCACAACTGTGTGTGCTGACAAAAAGTCAATCCCATGAATAATTCAGTGAGCAGGACTGCCAGCAAAGGTCGGCTCTCTTTGACCTTTGTGACAGGAAGTGAAAGGAAACACTGTTGACTAAAAAAAAAAAAAGAAAGAAAGAAAGAAAGAAAAGCAAGAAAGAAAAAGAAAGAAAGAAAAAAGAAAGACTGAAAAAATAATCTCCAATCGTTGGGCTACGGTTCCACAGTCACTTTAGAGGTGTAAACTTAAAGCGCATGTATGAATCAAAGTGTGGCTGTGCAGGGTTGGGGGGTGCAGAGCTGAAATGGGGGTAGTCAGGTCATCTGACTAAAGACAATGTGAAATCACAGACAATGGAAGGTTAAGCAAATAATATTTCCCTACGACGCAACGTCAATTACGCATAAAAATCTGAGGTCAGCTGAAAAGTATTTTCAGAGCCCACAGGGTTGAAATTTTATAACAGCTGTTAAATATGACAAAACTTCATCCTCCCCCCCCCCCACCCTCACCAAAACTAAAGCAATTCCAAACTCTGTATGAAAGAAAATGGGATAAACAGATGTCTGGCTTCCAGACAGGAAAGTAGGACAGACTTGGAATGATAAGTCTCCCAACTCCATAGACTAATGCCAGATTGACTGGGGAGGGGGCACCGCCTGCCGCAGAGATGCCAGCGAGTGGGACGCCGGAGACGGTGCCATCTGGAACAGCCCCGCCGAGCCCGCTCCCAGCGCTGCATGGAGCCCCTGCGTGTGCCCGGCCTGCCTGGGCAGCCGCAGCCCCTACAGTCGGCCTCCCCACTTTGCAACAGTTGGACCTCGCACCTTCCATCCACCCAGCCCAAGCAAGGAGGGGGAGAAAAGGAGTATGCACCTTCCTGGGCATTTCCAGAGCTCCTTGGGAAACAGACCGGGATGGCACGAGCAAGTGATGGGAGCCAGAGTGTGGTGCTGGCTTAGCAGCTACACCGACATCCTGGAATCATTTGCAGCCCTTGGAATGCACGGGTGAAACAGGAGAGATTTATCTGTTCATAGTTGGGATATGTGGACAATGGGTGTTCCTAATGAAGACCATCTGCTTTTGTGTTTTCCCAGAAAACATTATTCCACGAGGAAAATGATACTCCCATCCTTTTCAGCAATACCATTAAAAATCATGCGTGTGTGTGCGTGTGCACACGTGTATATACATATGTATAGAAGGTGTGCATGTGTGTTCGTGTGTGTGCACTCTTCCTTTACTTGCATTTGGTTCTCTGCAGGTCGCACAATTTACCATAGATACTTTTTTTTCCTGTAGTATCTCTTTATTGACCATGCTTTTTACTTTACAATGTTATGTTTCTCCCTTGCTCTGTAAGTTATTATTTTAAATACACTGCATATAGTTATAACCATGGTGCTATTAAAAAATTGTTTCTCTAGCAATGTTTTATGAGAAAGAAAACAGTTAACATAAGTGAAACCTTTGCAGTGCATGAAAAGGGCTTTGTAATGGGAAACAGCCTCACTTTCCCCCCTTTTTTTTTCTCTGAAGGGTCTTCATGCCATTCATAAGTATTTAATGCTTCTGAAAGATAACTGAACTAAATTGTGTAATTAATTGATTTAAGGCATCAGAGTCTATAGAATGTGATTACCCTGCCAGAGCGAGGAGCTTACTTCTCTGTTCTCATAACACAGAAAAGCAGTCTCAACGTGCCGGAAGAGGCTCGGTGTGGGCTGGAACAAATGTGGACCCATTGATCTCAATTCAGGTTGGAATTATTGGTTTATATCCTCAGGACAAATATGCCTTATCTGGTCAGAACCTGCTAAATGTATCCAAAGGCCACAAGGAGCCGGCAAAGCACGTTGTATATAATTCTTTTTTAAGCCAACTAACCAAATGAGACACTGCTGATGGGGACCTGGAAACTGACTCCCCAGTCTGGTGGGACATTTTATTCTGCAATACTCAAGAGAAAACACAGGCTAGAAACTCAACATAAGCAACTAATTTTCAGAGGCAACATACACCTCACAGAAATGATTATCATTATGAAACTGAAACGCATCTCAGTTGCAAAAGACGGTATCACTCTAAAGAGAATGCCCTCCTATAGGTATTCTTCTGTCTCTGATTAATCTAACTTGCCCTAGTGAACACTAAATTCTTCATTTTTTTCACATAGAAATATGCCTTAAGCTGAAGACAGTGCCAATACTGCAATCATTTCACAGGGATTTACAGCAGACAACACAATGCTAATAGTATGTTGCCATTCTAAGTGACAGTTTTCTTAAGAACGCTAAAAATGTACATTGTACTTGTCATTTCATAAAACTATCCTTACCTTAAAATCCCTAAAATAGACGGTGATTAAAATTTCTATAAAATTGCCAGATCTTTGAATTTAGAAGCAGAGCAGATTTTTCATCAATAATTAAGACCTCCAAAGCATTTATGCCAGGCATAAACAGAGCTTCAATCCTCCTTATTCAAATAAACATGGTAAACCCATTAACCAAATGTTTTTAC
Organism: Trachypithecus francoisi; assembly: GCF_009764315.1. NCBI lineage: Eukaryota > Metazoa > Chordata > Mammalia > Primates > Cercopithecidae > Trachypithecus > Trachypithecus francoisi. The sequence continues at coordinate 1,516,499 of NW_022681442.1, read as the reverse complement.
GTTTTTTCCCCTCCTCTCATGCTTCTGGAATATCAAATAATCACACACTTCTCTTAGGTTATAGAAATATGAGTAATCTTAGCACATATTTTAATTAACCAAATATAAGAAAACATTCTCTCAGACAAGAATTAAGGAACATATTTCTGCATGTCTGCGGAAAATATTTCCCACCATATGATAAAAATTGAGTATTAAAAGTTATTCAGTATCAATAGTCAATAAAGGATTGAATGTTGCACAAATCCAAAGTGATTTTGAAGGGAAAACACAGCATCCAAAATGTTAGCCAAATCAACATGGCTACTTCATCCCTGTGGCATGCTAGAAATCTCACACGTTATAAACAAGTCCTCTTTTAAAATTTAAAGCATCACTCAAAAGATGAAACACTTTCACAATCCTTCATTCAAAGCCAACATGCACTGCCTTTTCAAGCAACTTATACTCAGACAAGACTCCAATAGCTCAAACACTTCTAGCCAATCAAAAAAAATAAAATAAATTCAGTTACAAGACAATAATCTAAGGCTATATGATTTCCATAGCCACAACACTAAAGACAGATATAATTATATTGATTTTCGTAGTTCAAGTTCTATAAAGTGTTGAACTTGTTCTCAATTGCCTGAGTGACGGCCACAACTGGTCAACCCTATTTGATTACTAATAAGAGAGCTGTCCCTTCTGTCAGATACCGAACATTCTCCACTAAGCAAACAGCTATTCCAGCTAGTTAAACATTAGCATTGCTCTCCACTGGTGGCGCATATTTCTTTAGGCTTAACTCATGGAGTTTTCCGGGTTTAATTTTTCAGACACTGGACAGCAAAGTTCATGATCAAAAGATAACTTTGTAATGAAAGCTGCGGAAATTCAACCCCTCTTCAAAACCGTCCAAACCTCTGCTTCACAAAACTGGTGTCATATGTACACGTCTAACATTTATTCAATTTGGGTACCAATTTCAAAATCTGCAGTCAATCACACACTGGGCCTTTTGCTGCTACCCACTGTTGGGAAGAAATACTCCTCTCCTGCAAGGCACCGAAACCCAGCAAGTTGGGAGAGGGCTGGGTGAGGAGGGTGGTGGTGTTTTTGTTGCTTCAACTAAAGCTATGCCAAATGCACATTAGCACCATTAGGGCTACTGATTGGTATCTTAAAAGGATGCAGCATTGCCCAAGGAATATGAGAAACAGCAAGATGAAGAGCAGCAAATGTAAAGAATGCATACAGCTAATCGAGTTCTGAAAATTAATGTTGGAACATGTAACCAGCATGTGTAATTAGTTTCAATGATAACAACTTTGGTTTGTTAGTTACATATTTGCTACTTGACATAAAACGACAGCCACAATTGGAAAAAAATTAGGACACATTTTGCAACTAATTGAGAGCAGATTAAATTCATTCTAACACTGGGCAACAATTACAACAGTAACATCACCCAAGTCTCAACTTCAACTACCATCAGAGATAAAAATAAGGTAAAAATG